>NC_056729.1:1646250016-1646512516 GCF_019279795.1 Protopterus annectens | reverse complement strand
TCTCCAAGACTTTTAACTGGAACATCAAAAGCTGGGTAAAAACTTGAAATCCAAAAACACCCAAAGGGGCAGTTCAGCAGCAAATAAAAACCACACTACACAGAAGTAATTTAGCACTTTTATTCAGTTTACTTATGGAACTTCTTCAGAATACAAACATCTATACAAATCATGTTACATATATACTTAGATAATAAGCAGTACATTTGAACCATCCAATCAACTATCGGCATTAATTAAATACATAAAAATATTTAAAGACCCCATCTATTTCATAGTTTCAAAACAGTGTGCTAAATAAATGAATATCTTAAATAACGTTTGATAGAAAATGTGTCATTGATTCCTGGAAAGGCATCTGCCCTCAGGAAAATTTGCCACTTAAGCTTTAAAACTTCTAAATAATTATTACACTCTTGCACAAATAATTTTGAATCGATTTTCTCCAGTACTAAAAAGTAAAACTTTTTAAAACAAGCACATTCCTTACTATGCTTAGCTAAAGCATTGTTAACATCATAACGTTTGATAGCTCCAACATGTTCACTAATACGACACCCTAAGGTTCTAGTGGTCTTTCCTACATAGAAACTGTCGCAGGAACTGCAAAGTGCCAAATATACTAAACCCTTACTATTACAAAAATATCTATGTTTGGGTATATTTTCAAAGTTCTTGTGTTTAAAAGTATATTGACTACCTGGGTTAATAAACCTGCACTGTTTACATTTCTGAGAAGGAAAGGTACCCGAGGGACCTAACCCATCATTTTCTCCATCTCTGGAAATTTCTTCAAGTAGCCCTTTCAACTCACGTTTTTTTTTTAAATAAATTGAGGTTGTTCTCCTACTATTTTGCTTAAATCCTTGTTTCCTAGAATCATTTTACATTTGTCTTGAATTATATTTCTTATAATTTCACCCTCAAAACTCACTGGAATTGAAAAGGCCAAAGTTTTGTCCACATAATTCCTATTGTTATTGTTTTTATTATTGTTTTTGTTATTGTTTTTATTATTGTTTTTATTTTATTTTTATTTTTATTGTTGTTTTTATTGTTTTTATTGTCTTTATTATTGTTTTTATTATTTTTTTTTGTTATTTTTATTATTGTTTTTGTTATTGTTTTTGTTATTGTTTTGTTTTTATTATTGTTTTTGTTATTGTTTTCATTATTTTGCTTGTCAGTTGTAAAACCAAATATTAAAGTTGGAGGAAAATCAATGTTCCTTCTATTTATAACCTGATCTGCTATATTTTTAATTTTTCTATAGGATATCCTCTCTGCACAAACATTATCATTATGTCAACCTCTTTTAAAAAAGTTTCATCACTACTTGTCATGCGACTAGCTTTAATGAGTTGTCCTTTGCACACATTATTTTTATAAAAGTAGGGTGAAAGCTTGTGTAGTGAAGATAGCTATTACTAAAAGTTGTTTTTCTATATATACTGCTAACACATCTTTGCTTTTCAACATTTATAGTAAGAAGAACATCTTAAAAATGAATTGCAGTGTCAAAAGCACTTGCTTCAAAGTTCTACCATTTAATGCTGTGATTGATCTCATTAAAACCATCAAATTCTGTCCTACACAGTCATGAGGAGAAGGTTAACACTTGCACCACACCTCCAGTCTCACATAGACCCACTAAACCAACACTGGCAAAAAATACACATAAATACACAAAATCATACTCGGAGGCTCTAAATAAAAACCTGCAAAAGCCTCAGAGAGCTCCAAAGCAGACACCCACAAAACCTGCACCTCCCGTCACAAACCAGACAACACATAAAACACAAAATCAATGTGCTGCACAATCACAGCCCTTAAGGCAAAATAACGTACCTAACACACTAGTAATAGGTGACTCAATAGTCAGGCACACTGATGCCCCACTCACTAGGCTGGACAAGGAGAAGGTTACTGTTAGCTGCCTGTCGGGAGCCAGAATCCGCCACATAACACAAGCACTCAGGTCACTCCAGAACAAGTACAAATATGACTGTCATTGTTCATGTTGGTGTGAACGACCTGAGCCATACCTCCCTGGACTACATGAAAAGAGACATGGAAAAGCTCTCTGATCATGTAGCCCAGGCGGGTATGACCCTGACCTTGAGTAGCATCCTGCCCTCACCAAGAATGATACCTCAGTATAAAGAAAAAATGATCAATTTCAACAATTGGCTAAGCTTCTGGTGTCATTCAAAGGGGATCCAGTGTCTGTCAGCCTGGGATGAAATGCTTGACAAGCTGCGTTGCTTCGCAAGAGATGGCTTGCACCTGTCACCCCTTGGCTTTCGAATACTGGCCAAGGCTCTTGCTGCCCCCATAGTGCCTTTTTTAGGCAAGGCTCAAAATTCAAAATCACCTCCGTAAACAGCACAAGTAAAAAACTGAGGGTTATGCTACTCAACGCCAGGAGTTTAATTCTCAAAATGCATGTGCTCGAAGCACTCCTAAGTATGGAGAACGTTGATATCTGTGCAGTAACTGAAACCTGGTTCAAGGCTCCAGAGAGCACTCCAGCATTACTGGGCTACAACTCATACCACACATTTCGGCCATGGAACACGAACCGAAACACAAAAGGAGGGGGTGTATCCATATTCATCAAGGATACCCACAACTCCAGGTTAGTGGCACAGCATGATACCTCTAAGATCATCCATGTGCAACTAACATTGGGCAAATCTGCAATGCAAATTGTGGCCTGCTACAGATCACCCTCCATGATCCAGGACCAGCACTCCACCTTTCTGGAGACACTGGAAAACATGAAGGTCCTACCGAAAATCCTGATCTTGGGAGATTTCAATTATCCTACCATTAACTGGGAAAACTACTTGAGTACAAACTCCCAGGCTCAGCGCTTCCTGGAATTTATCAACTCAAATGCCCTGGATCAGCTGGTAAACTCCCCTACCAGAGGCCACAACATATTGGACCTGGTTATCACCAACATGGGCGACAGGTGCTCCGTACCAGAGGTCAACCCGTCACTGGTTAGATCAGATCATAAACTAATCACAATGGATGTCCACACCCCACCACCACCCCCAACCAAGGAAACCACAGTGAAAACTTTTCTAAAGAAACTTCACCTTACCTAAGGCAGAGGTGGTAAGTTTCACAGCCCCCACGCTAAAGGATAACACTGCCCAAGATGCAGAATCCTTTACAATTGCACTCTATGCACACCTACAAGGATGCATGGATCATGCCATCCCTATCAAAACCAAGACCCCCTAAGAGAAGGAAACCAGTCTAGTGGACCCCTACCATAAACAGGTTATACAACAAAAGGAGGAAACTAGTTCAGAAAAAAATCAAATCCCAAGAAGGAAAGAAATCCCTAATCAGTATCAGTAAGAAACTAAGGTCCCTCATAAAATCTTCCAAGGCTAACTTCGAAAGAAAAATAGCCAAGGATTCAAAAGATAACCACAAAGCCTTCTTTAGCTATGTCAAGAATCTAAGTGGCAACTCGCAGATATGCTCTGAGATAGTGCAAAATAGCACAAAATATACTGAACCTACTGATATTGCCAACATACTGGCAGATAAATTCAGTGCAAACTTCACCTCCCTCTCACCTTCAAAAGGACCCACAACAATACTGGAAAAGTGTAGTGTCCCGGAAATCACAGAAGCACAGGTGAAAACAGCCCTTTCAAAAGCCAAAAACACAGCATCAATGGGGCCAGATGGTGTCCCAGGCTGCGTCTTGCACAAACTACAGAACGAACTAACCCCCACCTAAACACGCTGTTCAACCTCAGCCTCTCCACAGGCTACGTGCCCATAGAATGGTGCATAGCAATGGTTATTCCGCTCCACAAAGGAGGAGCCACAACTGACCCTGGTAACTATCGCCCCATAAGCCTGACTAGCCTGGTCTGCATGGCTATGGAGCGCATCATCATGGAACTCATTAACAAAGACATTGGGAACCTCCAAACCCTTGACGAGACCCAGTTCGGGTTTGTTAAGGGCAGCTCATGCCTGCTAAACCTGATTGACTTCTTCGAGGCAGTTACCAAGGCCATAGATGAGGGAAAGGTGGTTCACACAGCCTACCTTGATCTCGCCAAGGCGTTCGACACCATTCCTCACTTGGGTATTATAGAAAAACTCACCAGCCTGAACACAATCCCCTACGTCACAAGATGGGTTGCCAACTGGCTTACAGACAGAACTCACACAGTAAGAATAGCAGGCTCCAGGTCTGACTCTAAACCAGTCACAAGTGGTTTCCCGCAAGGCTCAGTTCTGGGACCCCTACTGTTCGGCATATATTTCTCAGAAGTACAGGCAAACACAGGAGGACTGTGGCTAACCAAGTTCACCAATGACTGCAAACTGGGAGCCATAATTGACTCTCCGGCTGACACGGGCATCCTCCAAAAAGGCCTTACTGAGACAGACACCTGGTGTCAAAGTCATGGCCTCAAGCTAAATGCCAAAAAATGCATAGTCATCCCGTTTGAGAAAAATAAAACACCCACGATTTACCACATAGGTGGCAGCCCCCTTAATACAGAAGAAGTAATAAGAGATCTGGGGACCCAGGTAGATAGTAATCTCTCCTTTGACAATCATATTGCCAGAGTAGTTAGGAAATCCTTCTATGTGGCCCATCTAATTACTAAGGGGTCCGCATCTAGAAATAAAGAGGTTATAGTGCCCCTCTACTCATCAGTCATCAGACCCATCATAGAGTACAATGCCCCATTTGGGATGTACCTCACAAGACACTTCCAACAGCTTGAAAGACCACAAAAGCACCTCACCAAGAGGATTACTGGCCTCAAACATATGTCCTATGCAGCCCGACTGACAAAACTCTGGCTGTACTCAGTGGCATATCGCTTACTCAGAGGTGATCTCTGCCTGACTTACAAAGCCATGTCCAACTCAGAATTGATGGACGTGCTCCACCTAATAAAATCCAAATCACTGCGAGTCAGGTGCCCTAGTGAGCTAAACCTCGCCACAGCAGTAAGTAGAACATGCTGGAGGGATAGATTCCTGTCACAGAGACTCCCCATGCTTTGGAACAAAATTCCTAAGTACATTAGGCAGAGCCTGTCACTAACACTCTTCAAGAGAAGCCTTGACAAGTGGATGGGTAACAGAAAGTACACCCCTGGGATCAGTTCATTGGCTCTGCTTGACAGAGGCTTAGTTAATTAATCAATGGGGTGGCGAAAGCCAACACACTCTGGCAGATAGCTTAGTACCTACCTATGAACCTAATAATTATTTAGAATTTTTAGAGCTTAAGTGACAAATTTTCCTGAGGGCAGATGCTTTTCCAGGAATCAATGACACAATTTCTATTAAACGTTATTTAAGATATTCATGTATTTAACACACTGTTTTGACACTATGAAATAGATGAGCACTTTAAACTTTTTATGTATTTAATTGATGCTGATAGTTGATTGGATGGTTCAAATGTACTGTTTATTATCTAAGTGTATATGTAACATGATTGTTATAGATGTTTTTATTCTGAAGAAGTTCCATAAGTAAAGTGAACGAAAGCGCTAAATTACTTCTGAACTGCTGAACTGGCCCTTTGGGTGTTTTTGGATCTCCAAGACTTTTCTTACCCTTTCTTTGCCATAGTTTGTAATACTTTTGTTCCATAACTTTTTATCCTCACCAGAAGAGTATAATTGTTTCTTTCATATCCTTTGCAGGTCATTTATAAAACAGAAAAAATGACCAAAGCCCAGACTGATTCTGGTGCTACCCCATCATTGTTTGTTTTCTCACCTTGAACAGTTGTATCCTTTTACTTAGCCACTTTTATTATGGCTGTTACCTCCCCCACATCATGGTGGCTGTTTATTTTTTTTTTCTGTTGATAACCCCATTCATTGCTGTCATGATTCCAGAGTCAGAGGGTGCCAGAGAAAGGGATGCAAGACCAAGGTAAGCCAGCCATCTTCTTGTAGGAGACTCCAGGAGATTGTTATGGAAGCTCCATCAACCCTTTGCTTGTTGCTCACAGGCATGATGCGGTAGAACCTTCATTGAACCTCTGTATGGATATGCATTTCCTCACGGATGTGAGAGTTTGCTGTCAAGCCACTCTACCTTCGGTATCCCATTCTTACTCCAGTTGTTTGCCTAATCTCTGTATCTCTGAATTTAATATTTTTTTATTTTTTATTTATTTATTTTACATTTGTTGACCGGGCTAGTCCAGCTGGATATATGTCCATTTTCAGTGGAGGCCCGGGGAGAAAAGCTCCACAAACAACAACCAAATAGGACAAGACAATGATATTTACAATAGAAATTGGTATATTACAAAACTTTATAAATATTACATATCTAGGATTTTATATTCTGTATTCCAATAGGGAAAAACCTGATGTACAATTAACTTAGATACAACAGTAGTTTGAATTAATAATGGAAATTATAGTATACTGTACCTTATATAGCCCATTCTTCCATGGCAGGGCTAGCTACCCAGCATTGTAAATTTTGGATCGAGATGATTGTCACTGTTGAAGTGATACCCCTACCTCATATGCAAAATGGGAAAAAGGCATTGAGGCTGGATGGATGTAGACCATTCTTACTTCAACTTTATGGTTGATTTCTGTATCTAACCCAGTAGACTCTAGCTTTAGAAGTCTAATGCATCTCTCTGGTATTACCATATTATTTCACATATTTTTTTTACCAATGCCAAGGTATATTCTAACTGATAGCAAGGCAAGTTGTGTTTGTTAATGTAATTTGTACTTTCATTTTAATTTTTACTTGTTAACTGCATTATACAGTGCTGTTTTTGTATTACCAACTGTCCTGTGTCAGGGTCAGTGGATAAGTGCAATTACGTGATCAGCAAATAAGTCAAACAATCAACTGATAAATAAATAAATAACCAGATAGATAGAGCATAGCTCTTTGGGTAGGCTTATGCTTCTAACTGTTGTTGAATTGTATTTATTTATATGTTCTATTCTTGTTTATTGTCTTTGTTTTAATATGTTTTACTGATTGTATTGTGTTGCTGCTAAAACACCTAAATAAATTTGAAGTAGAAGTGCAAGTAAATACAGACCATATTTCTGGGCCTCCCCCAGAGGCTACTGCTGTGGCAGTACAAAACCAGCACCTCCTCCGTAAAACACACAGCCACAGAGACACACACACACACACACACACCTTCTCTGATTGAACCCAGACTGTCTTGGTCACAGTCAGGGCCCATCCTATTGCAACAAGGAGAGAGATACCTAGCTTGTGTTTTTAGAAAACCCCCCACCTTTCCTAGTTACTCACCAGACTGCTAAGTACCTTCCTAACATCTATGTCAGTCACATCTGTCACCCATTTCTCATATAATGTCTTGATTATTTTTACAAGGATTGTTGATAATTTATTCTGTTGCTGACCTGTCCTGCCTTAGGTCCCACAAGCATGCAGACATTCTATGTATTTTCTCCTTTACAAATTATTCTGTAATTTCCTCATAGCTGACGTAAAAATGACAGGTTTACAGATTTCCATCTTCAGTCACACCCCCACTCCTGAGAAGGGAAATCACAGCTCTCATCTTTACAGTCTTCAGCAATCTAGTCCTCCTTTCGTAATTTATTAAAATGTTGCTTCTTTTAAGTAGGGCTTATTAATTGTTTGTAATATAACTAGTTGGAGTGTCAGTCCCATCTTATTCTCATTTTGCTTGCTGATTGCATTTGCTACAAGGGAGTGCTGTCACATTTATTCCTAGTCGATGGACTTTCTGTCGAATATAAATCAGAGTATTTTGTCCTTATAAACCTTGTAAAATTTCTAGATCCTTAAAGTTTGTACTGCATGCCATTTGTGTTTATTTTCATTTTATGCTCTCGTGTTACTACTTAGAGGAAGATTTCCTTTGTCGCCCCTGTAAAAGGGGCTGTGCCTAGTAGAACCTAACTTGGTTATCAAAATGTAATTCATACAGAAAATATTTTTTACTTGAAATCAAACCCTATAATCCTAGTGTTATTTAGAGGGATGTAAAAGTGACATAGGAAGTCAACTTGCCTTTCTTCATATTCTTACTCAATCAATGTATCTTTAAGTTTAGCTCTTCCTTGATGGATCTCACTTGTAGATTTGCACACCTGGCTTTTTTA
Organism: Protopterus annectens; assembly: GCF_019279795.1. NCBI lineage: Eukaryota > Metazoa > Chordata > Ceratodontiformes > Protopteridae > Protopterus > Protopterus annectens. The sequence continues at coordinate 1,646,504,360 of NC_056729.1, read as the reverse complement.
TTACCTTATTTTGATTTTCTAGTTAACATATAATTTGTCAGACCTTTTCCAAATATCTTACTGACTTTTAAGCTTATTTTGATTTAGTCAATGGTCTCTTTACTTCTGTGAGGTGCTGTCTGCATTATTGCAGGAAGGTATTTAGACGTCTCTGTCACACCTTGCCTCTGTTGTATTTTCTCTGGAGTGCATACACATAGCTCAGTCTTGCTATCTGTAGCTTCTGTCTCTGTCCTTGAACCTATTTGTTTATCTTCCTCTGAACTACTTCTGTTTGGCTGTTATCTTTTTTCAAGGTCAGACATGCATTCATTATTCCAGGTGATTTCAGAAACAATGACTTTTCAGGGACAGGCTAGCCTTTCCTGCCTTGTTGTTGTCCTTTTGGCTTCACACAGCATTGTTTCCATTTTCCCTTCTCTGCTGCAGAATATCACCTGCAAAATGTTTCCAAACAGTAAGTTTCACCCTTCATGCCTCATTCCTTAGTCATTTTTTCATGATTTTGTGTGTAAATTAGTTTAATTTTACCATCTTTTATGTACATTGATTGGTGTTTGTTTACATGTATTCAAATAGATTGTTTATTTTTATTTTATTTTACATTTGTTGACCAGGCTAGTCTAAATGGATACATGTCCATTTTCAGTAGAGGCCCAGGGAGAAAAGCTCCAGGAAAACATGCAGATATTAAAAAAGTAACAAAAAAAAAAAAGTAGCCATTGTTTCAAAAAATGAATTAAAAACTCACATTTTTTTTCCAAAAGATGTGCATAATTATACTATTATACTATGTAAATAGATGGATAGACAAACAAAAATATATAACTAGATAGATAGACAGACAGACAGATAGATAGATAGATAGATAGATAGATAGATAGATAGATAGATAGATAGATAGATAGATAGATAGATACGTTGATGCTGGACCTTTGATGAAGACTTAAATGGTGCTTTAGATTTATTTTAATTATTTAGTGGTCCTTCAATTTGCTGCTCATTTCCTGGAGTTAGATTGTTAGATTTGAGTGAACCAGGAGTTGAAGCCTTCATCAGCATGCTGGGAGGCTAGGTTTACCAGATTATAGTAGTATACAAGCAGCCATTCTGTTCCCACTTTCCTGTTTCTCACTTCTCACTCTGCCTGCACCCTGGCCAATAGGTTCATAGGTGTTTACCAGACTAATGACCACAAGGGTCATTTTTAGCCTAACCATCCATCCCAATCTCTGACTAGTTCCTGTGTCCCTCAGTAGGGGCTTGGGAGATTAAACATTTACAAGCAGGGGCCTTGGAGATGAAGCATTTACAGGTTGCCTGTGTCCATTAGAGACATAGGTGCCAAGCTTGGGATGAATTTCCTATTCCCCATCCAGTTGTCCAAGTTGCATTTGAATTAGGTTAGGGAGGAACTCTGCTTCATATAGATAGGGAGCCTGTTCCAGAGATGGGGTAGTCTCTGAGATACATACCTGTCTCTCCAGCAGGTTCTACTTATATCATAGACAAAATTTAAATCTTTAGAATGGGTAATTCTGGTGCTGTTTGTTTTGTAGATATGAAGGAGGGCCATCAGAGTGGGGTTTGACAACGTCCTGTATGCCAGGCATAGATATCCCCTCAACAGCCTGTAGCTGACAGAATACAGGGATAGGGCCTTGAGGTGGTCTGCATAGGACATTTTACTTAAGCCTTGATTTCTTTTAATGAGGAACCTCTGTGAACATCCAATTTGTTGTATATGCCTGGTTAGGTACATACCAAATTGGGCAATTTTCTTAGTGATAGGTTTGATGAATGCAGGATGCAGCGGAACAATGATTTATTTGTACCTTGATGCCATACCTTTGTTTATAAGTTGTGCAACATAGAATGATTTCTTCATTACTGTAGACACATTATGGTCAAAGGCTAGATTACTGTCTTTGTGTGTCCCTAAGTCCCTGACTACTGGTCAACTCTAAGGGGGTGTGTTGTTAATATGATAGCTACTAGGGGTGGATGACTTCCTGAAAGATACTATTATGCATTTCTTGATGTTTAGTTTTAGGCTGTGACGCCAGTTTGTTGTCTGTCTGTGTCAGCCCCTCCTGGGGAACATTTGTGTCAGTGTGGGATTCAATGACAGCTCCTAATTTGCAATTATCTGCAAATTTAGTCAGCCAGAGACCATTGAGATTGACCTTGACTTCAGAGAAGTAAATGTCAAAAAGGAGCAGTCCATGGACCGATCCCTGAGGGACACCACTTGCAACTGGAGTTGGACTCCCCAGTTCTTACTTCCTGGGTTCTGTCTTTTTGGCCAGTTGGTTATCCACCATGTGGCATACAGGTGTATACCTAACCTCTTGTGTTTGTCAACAATGCCAGAGTGGGGTATTGTGTCAAATGCCTTGGCCAGGTCAAGGTAGGAAGTGTGAACCATTTTGCCCTCATCCATTGCTTTGCTGACGTTCTCAAAGAAGTCCACCAGACTGAATAACCATGATCTGCCCTTGATGAAACCAAATTGGGTTGGGTCCAGTGTCTGGAGTCCTCCTATGTCATTATTGATAATTTCCATGAAAATTATTTATATGGCTTTGCATATGAGACTAGTGAGACTTATGAGTGTCTAGTTTCCAGGGTCTGTAGATGGCCCTCCTTTGTGCAGAGGGATGACTGTTGCTGTTCTCCATTCATGAGGCATGAGGCCTTTTTGGAGGCTACAGTTAAATAGCAATTCCAGAGAGCCTGATAGGTCATGTTTCATGGTATTTAGAAGGCATCCGAAGATATTGTTTGGGCGTACTGATGCAGTGTTCTTGGCTTTAAAAAGAGAATTAAGGAGCTGTTCCCTAGTGATAGCAAGGGAGTTATACTTGATGGTAATTCTTGAGGAAAGGTTGAGGGGAAGAGAGAGGTAAGTTTGGAGCTAAATTTGTCGGCTACTAGGTTTGCTATATCTTCGGGCTCAATATAGGTGGCTCCATTTACTATGAGCTCTGCACACATTTGTGTATTGCCTTTGAGGTTGTGGACATAGCTAAAGAATGCCTTGTGGTTGTCTTTGGCCTGATGATTCAAAGGCAAACTTTTAAAGGCAGTATCATGTGCTTGCTAGAAGAAACCTGATCTTTGCATGTTGTCAGAAAAAAAGGGTCAGAAACAAGACAACAGTCAGCTAAAATTCTGAGTTCCCATTCAGAGTAAGCCATATGCTTAGTGTTGATGCAAACTAGGTGAAAATCAACCAAAGCAGTAAGCGGTGAAAAGCAGACCAAGGAGGATCTCCATTAGCAGCCCCATTTTGGATATTCAGGGAGTAGCGTTATGCTTGTGCACAGTTTTTATATGGATTAGGCTCAGCTAGGAATGCTCAGAATATCAGCTAAAAAATATGTATTTGTCTGTAGTGCAGGTGTTTTCCATTCATAGGTGTTTACTAATGATCACAAGGGCCTTTTTAAGCCTAACCATGCATCCCAAATCTCTGATAAGTTCTGGTACCCTTGAAAAGTATAAGCAGGGGCTTGGGAGATGAAACATTTACAAGCAGGGGCCTGTGAGATGGACCATTTACAGGTTGCCTGTATCCATTAAGAGGCATAGGTGCCAAACAGGGCAACATTTCCTGTTCCTGATCCAATTGTCCAGGTTTCGCTTGAATCGGGTTAGGGAGGAACTTAACTGCAAAATTTTTGCAGAATAGTTAGGAAGGATTCAAGCAGTATGCTGAACGTTATGCTTGCAGGGCCTTTGTGTTCTGACATGAAGCAGACAAGTGCAATTACTTATTTCTTGGCATTAATGATAAAGCTAGAAATCCACAACGCTTGGATACGACACACTGATTTTGAGACAGTAGTGTCCAGTTATGGTACTTACTATGAGACGTATGTCATACCAGAAACGAGGACTGTTATCATCAAAAAAATGCAAGAGAAATAAAAGAGCATTTTGAAGGGTAGTTAACCTAGATGAAACTGCTAGTTAAAGACTGATTTTGCATACTGGGATGATGAGATAACAATATGCCACATTGTATTTATTATATTTTGTAATACCTAAATATATATGGCAGGAAATAGATATGTGTTTTACTGTAGTAGTGAAAGGGTGTCAAGGCAAAGGACCATTTCAAGTAATTACGGCAGTGCAGTGGTTCAGTGGTAAGCTGTCTGTCTGCTCTATAGTTTCTGGGTCCAGGGTTCAGTCCTGACTTCTGATTCCTGTTTTTGTGGAGCATGCATGTTCTACCTGTGCTTTCAGGCATTTTTGCTGCATATGTTGTTCCTTTCAAAAAAAGCAGTCCCCCGGATTCAATAATCTTCCGTGCAGGACTAATCTAGTCCTGCACGGAAGTGGCAGTTTAGGAGGAGGATGGCAGCGTGCCAAGCATATTAATGAACGCGTGCTGCCTGACCTCCTAATCCTACACAGAGTGTGGATGAGTACAGGGGGCATGTCTGAGAGCAGAGCTCTCAGAATAAACATGCCTCTGCAAAGTAGAACAGCAGAAACTGTAAATAACTGAGCAAGACCACTCATAGGTGTCCGCATATCCCCACCAACAGTCCCCTATGTGTACAACAGCAACAGGACATAAAAATAAAAAGGCGTAACCCCTGTATTTATTTTTAAAACTCCGAGTACAACTAACCATATGTGTGCGGGTATGCCCATTGCTTAGCTACAGTTAAAGCAGCTAAAAGGCTGAAGAGGATAACAAGGAAGATATATGCAAATGAAGCAGCACAGCAATAGTGTAGTCGTCAGAGCATCTGCCTAACAAGCAGGCATTCCCAGTTCAAGTCCCACTGCAACACATACCATTTTCCATGTGAAATCTGTATACAAACATTTATTTACATTTTATTGCTGTATAACCTACTAAATAACATTTAAATGTGAACTGGAGTACTGCATTAAATGCACATGTGAAGAGTAAGTACCATAATGAATAAGTCCGCAATAAGCAGGTGTAAGCACAAATGAGCAGTAGTAAGCATATGTAAGCACTAGTAAGCATGTGCAAGTGCGTTTGGGCAGGGTGAAGCACCACAGACACAGATTAAGCAAAGGAGAAGCTAACTGCATGTAAAGTGCTTACATCTGCACAAACCCGCTTACAACTGCTTGAAAGTGCCTTAAGCACACCCTATCCAATGGCTGGTGTTCTGCCCAGCAACAAAACAAACAGCCTTTGCAAGGCTGGAACCCAGGACCATGCACACCATACATGAAACGATTTACCACTAAGCCATGCCAGACCCTAGGGAGGGTGGCCTAATGGTTAAGGTGCTTACCTTACAAGCGCAAGGTGCAGGGTTTGAGTCTCACAAGGGATAATTGGTAAGGCTTAAAATGGCTCACAAGAGCAGTTAGCTTAGTACTAACCTACGAACATATAAAAATATGCAGAAATTGTATATTGTCAGAAACATAACCCCTGCCCAGTCATGCAACAGTACAGAGAATGTATACCTACAGCCATACAGGCATGTGTGTGCAAATATATAACTATGTACCCAAGCACAGCTTCAGGGTGCTTGGGTACTTTGTTATTTTCAGCTTCCCTCATTTTTGGTTGTTTGGCAAATATATAACTATCTAAACTGATACAACATATCTATAGATGTAGTCATATATATATATATTTATATATATATATATATATATATATATATATATATATATATATATGTGTGTGTATATATAAATATCCAGATATATATATATATATATATATATATATATATATATATATATATATATATATATATATCGCCAAGGCTTTGAACACCATCCCTCCTCTGGAATTATAGATAAACTCACTAAACTAGGTATAAATCCCTATGTCACAAGATGGGTTGCCAACTGGCTCACTGACAGAACCCACACTGTGAAAGTAGCAGACTCCAAATCCAACATCAGACCAGTGACAAGTGGACTACCACAGGGTTCAGTCCTGGGTCCTCTCCTATTTGATATCTACTTCTCTGAAGTACAGGCCAACACAGAAGGTCTTTGGCTAACAAAGTTCACAGATGACTGCAAACTAGGAGCCATAATCAAAACTCCAAATGATGTGGGCATCCTACAAAAGGGCCTCGCTGAGACAGATGCCTGGTGTCAAAGCCATGGTCTCAATGCCAAAAAGTGCATTGTCATCCCTTTTGGTAAAAACTCAGTACCCATGAACTACTACATAGGGGGTAGTCTACTTAACACCGAAAGTATGATGAGACCTTGGGACACAGGTGGACAGTAGTCCCTCCTTTGATAATTACATCACCACAGTAGTCAGGAAATCCTTCTATGTGGCACACCTCATCACAAAAGGTTTCTTATCCAGGAAAAAATAGGTCATTGTTCCTCTCTACTTGTCACTTATTAGACCCATTATAGAGTACAATGCCCCTTTTGGTATGTACCTCACAAGACATCTACAACAACTGGAAAGGCCACAGAAATACCTCACAAAGAGGATTACCGGCCTCAAAGAGATGCCCTATGCAGACCGTCTCAAAAAACCGCAGCTTTACTCCGTTGCATATCGCCTACTCAGAGGTGATCTCTGCCTAACACACAAAGCTATGTCAAACCCAGAGCTTTTAGACATGCTCCACTTAAAGAAATCCCAATCCCTACGAGCTGCACGCTCTAGGGACCTAAACCTCATCACCACAATAAACAGAACATGCTGGAGGGATAGATTCCTGCCCCAGAGACTTCCCATACTCTGGAACAAACTACCTATCTATATCAAACAAAGCTCCTCATTAGCACTCTTCAAGAAAAATCTTGATGATTGGATAGGAGATAGGAAATTCACCCCGGGGATCACTTCTGTGGCTCTGCTCAACAGTGGCACAGGAAAATAATTTTCTTGGGTGGCGAAAGCCAGGGTACATTTGGCTAGGCTTATATAGGCCCTAGGGCTTAATAGCCTAGTACCCACCTATGAACCTATATATACATATACATATATGTATATATATATATATATATATATATATATATATATATAGATCTATAAATATATATATATATATATATATATATATATATATATATATATATATATACACAAATATATGAACAGATATACATGCAAATGCTAACAACTACACATATATATGTCACCATCTATATGTCAACATATACACATCAAGTGACATATGTACGCATATATATGTCTCCGTAGGTATATTCCAACATAGTTAGACATGTGTAAGCAAATATATTTGCCCACAGAGGTATATATGGCCAGACATCTGTAGATACCAATGGTAGATGAACAGAATCATATATGTCCATATGCACCATCAATGGGCCTGAGAGGCCCCAAACAATATACGTCATGTAAGAAATTGCATACCCCCCCGCCCAGCCAAACATGTCCACCCTGCACTACACTACTAAGCTCATAGTATTGTACGTCTGTCATTGAACTAGGGAATTAAATCAGCCCTCTGTTATGTGTCACATGTCAACATCACATACCACTCTCCCCCACCCACTAGGTGGGCTGAGCAGTACTGGCCCATCCAACCCAGGCTATCCTCAACCCATACATGAATAACCCCCAGTTCTGCTTCCCCCCACCTGCAGCACCCATGCAGCCAACACCCCTACCCTGATTACCGGCCTGTAGCTACCACATCACCACACATTGCCCCCCCTCGGGACCCATCCCGTATGATGTCCCGATCCAAGTATCCTAGGTGGGGCACACGCCGGACACCATGCACATAGCCAGGGGTACCTACGTAACCCTGGGTGTAGATGAAGGTTGAATACCCAATGTTTGGGTTGTCCTGCATGGGACGAAAGTATTCTGGGTACTAACAATAGATGTCATGTGTGACTCTGTGTACACCAATGGATTTAGTTGTAGGTATCGCAAAGCATACGTGTCACACAAGGTTGGCCGGTATGCACACGAAACACAGTATCCAGCAGTACCAGTCAACATTACTGGATATGTAGCTAAGCATTTAGAGGTATATGTGTTTGTATAAATACCCATAACTATATAGATATATACCTCTCCTCTCTGTAGTACAAATGTATACATACATAAATAGACATATAAATAAATACCCACATATACATATATACATATGCAGACACCCATGCATCCACATGTCATTAGATATATTTACAGCAATATATATATATATATATATATATATATATATATATATATATATATATATATATATATATATATATATATTATATGCAGACATATACATATATATATGTATATATATATATATATATATATATATATGGGTACACTTCACATAATCGAATTACTGAAATCCCGAATTTCGTATGGTCGAGACCATATGATCAAGATTTCAGTAAATCGAATATGTGTAGTGTTGAAAAATAAAAGTTTACTTACCTTAATACATTGCGTACACACAGAGGCAAGGATTCTTGTACGCTCTGTGTGTACGTAATGTTTTTTTTTTTGTGTGGTGTTGACAGGAAATGAGAAATCTCCCGTTTTGCGCTTCTGCATACAGCGCAAGATGGGAGATTTCCCATTTCCCCACTGTAGCGCGATCCTGGAGTTGGTATATTTAAGTAGGGGGGGTGTGGGTACCGACAACAATTTTATCAAATAAACTATTTTGCTTTTATATCTAAGCTTGGTTCTTGGAAAACATCCCAGTAGCAGACACAGGTTTAAGCACAAGTTCATAGGTAGGTACTAGGCTATCTGCCCAAGGGCCTACGTAAGCCTAGCCAGCAAGGTTCCATAGCTTACGCCACCCAAGAAAGTTATTTTCCTGTGCCACTGTCCAGCAGAGGCACAGAAGTGATCCTCGAGGTGTATTTCCTATTTCCCATCCACTCATCAAGATTTTTCTTGAAGAGTGCTAATGAAGAACTTTGCTTGACATAGATGGGTAGCTTGTTCCAGAGTATAGGAAGTCTCTGGGACAGGAATCTATTCCTCCAGTGTGTCCTGTTTATTGTGGTGACAAGGTTTAGGTCCCTAGAGCGTGTAGCTCGGAGGGATTGGGATTTCTTTAGGTGTAGCATGTCCAACAGCTCTGGGTTTGACATAGCTTTATATGTTAGGCAGAGATCACCTCAGAGTAGGTGATATGCTATGGAGTAAAGCTGGAGTTTTTTGAGGCGGTCAGTGTAGGGCATTTGTTTGAGGCCAGTAATCCTCTTTGTGAGGTACTTCTGTGGCCTTTCCAGTTGCTGCAGATGTCTTGTGAGGTACATTCCAAAAGGGGCATTGTACTCTGTAATGGGTCTAATGAGTGATGAGTAGAGGGGATCAGTGACCTCTTTTTTCCTGGATGAGAACCCTTTTATGATGAGGTTTGCCAAGTAAAAGGACTTCCTGACTACTGTGGCAATGTGACTATCAAAGGAGAGACTACTGTCCACCTGTGTCCCAAGGTCTCTTATCACGCATTTGGTGTTAATTAGATTGCTGCCTATGTGGTAGTGCATGGGTAAAGAGTTTTTACCAAAGGGGATGGCACTGCACTTTTTGGCATTGAGTTTGAGGCCATGGCTCTGACACCAGGCATCTGTCTCAGTGAGGCCCTTCTGTAGGATGTCCACATCATTTGGGGACTTGACTATGGCTCCTAGTTTGCAGTCATCTGCAAACTTCATTAGCCAGAGGCCTTCTGTGTTAGCCTGTACTTCAGAGAAGTAGATACCAAACAGAAAAGGTCCCAGGATGGAACCCTGTGGTACTCCACTTGTCACTGATTTGAGGTTAGATTTGGAGTCTGCAACTTTTACAGTGTGGGTTCTGTCAGTGAGCCATTTGGCAACCCATCTTGTGATGTAGGGATTTATACCTAGTTTAGTGAGTTTAGCTATAATTCCAGAATGGGGGATGGTGTTGAAAGTCTTGGTGAGGTCAAGATAGGCTGTGTGAACCACCTTACCCTCATCCACGGCTTTGGTGACTGCCTCAAATAAGTCGATCAGGTTCAGGAGGCATGATCTGCCTTACACAAAAAACACATATAAAAAACACATAGAGGCTGTATAGAATGTGGGGTACATTTCTAAAATTGTCTAGTTACAATATTAAAAGCTATAGAAAAAAAGCATAAAAAATACTAAATAACTGGAGCATCAGTGCTTCAAGGCTCTGTTTCTAAGAAATGGTTTTAAAGAAACCTTGGAGTTTAGGCTAGGTGGTCTGTCTGCTTGGAACTTAATAATCAATTCTTGTTCCAAAGCTTCAGTATTGTTATTAATATTTCCACCTCTTTTATTTCTATGGGCAATATGGAGAACCAGGAGCTTAAAAGTGTGTGTGTTCCCTTCTTGCATCACATGCATTGCTTTCTTTTTGGTTTCTGATATCTCTCATATGTTCTAAAATTCTGTCCTTCAATAATCGATTCATTTTACCTATATAATAGGCAGGACACTTCATATATATATATATATATATATATATATATATATATATATATATATATTTATACCTTAAGTATTATTATTTGGCGTATTGATTTTAACATGGAATTGATTGGTTGACACCATGATGCAGCACAATTTAAATGAAGTTTTAACTGCTGTAATTTGTCTGATGAAGCAGAGAGGACTCTGCAAAAGCTCTCACATTTTTTTCTAAATAAAGAGTTACATGTTGTGTGTATCCAGCAACTTTTATTTTACTTAATGAAGAATAAATCACTGCCAAAAGGCAAATATAGTGCAAATTAACTATTAAGCAATGCTAACCGCAGCACAGCTCAACTTAGAAAGAGTAAGCAATGTGTAGGGGAGCCAATCCAATCTGCCTAGCGGTATACCCCTTTAAGCACTGCCAACCTTAGGTAAGCAGGTGTGCCCATAGCTTAGCCTTTTCAAACCTGTTCAATCATGGAAAAGTGCAGGTAATTGGCCGTATTTAAAACACACAGGCAGGAATATGTTCCATAACTGGTTGTAGCTTCCTACTGCAGGCAGAATGGCTAGTGTGCATGAAGGCACTCATTTTAGAGCGCAGTACTGGGGCATCCAGGAGTCAAAAATCATGGTATGGCTCCTGGTAAAACACCATGAGGAGAGACTACTGCATGGCCAGTACCAGGGCTCGCAGTATAAAACGGAGGCCTGGAACAGTCTTGCCCGTGACCTCACCAGTGCCACAGGTATCCCCCAGACTGGTGAGCAAGTCAGGCACCACCATGCTGACCTGAAGCGGTGGAGGAAGGATGTACTGGAACAGTGGATCCAGGAGTCCTGGCAGATGGCTAATGCCCCAGTACTAAGTACTTATTCCACTAAGTAGTTAAGAATTGCCTAGCTTGTGTGTACTATGGATAGGTATGGCTAATTATCACTGTATTCCTCCGACAGCTGCAGATGAGTGGGCTTCGAACCAGCAAGCCCATGATGCTAGGTTGCAAAGGCTGTGTTGTGAGGCAGGTTAGTAATTAGTCTTCATGTACTGTCATAACAAATACATATAAGAGCCTCAGAAAGTGTTGTACCAGTATTAATAAATGTGTAATAGTCTGTGAATAAAGGTATAACCCCTGGAGTCCTTCTGTTTACTCTTCTGTCATATGTTGGCGAACTGTTGCATACTATAAATAGTACTGTTGTAGTTTAAGCAGTGTCACCCACACTGTGATATGCAGATAAAATGTGTATGAAGTCCTGCATAACAATGTTGGAAGTGCCAAGAGGTCAGTCATATTGTACAAGTGAGGGAGACCTGAGGGAGATCAAGTCCAGGTAGTTTGTATTACGCTGCTGACCACTCTTGTAATGGCCACTGTTGTTCCATATATGCATGTGTTCTGCTTGCTCTGCAACTGTGTTAAATCTGGTGTTTTGGGTTAATGGGAATACCTATGCATGCTGTTATAACTAATCCTGAATGCTGTTTACTGTTACTAACCCATATCTGTCATAAACCTGCTACAACATAGCTCGTATGGGAAGGCCGGTCTCAGCGGACCCACCTGTCCCACCTATGCTGGCCATGGCACCGAGCACCAGCAAATCTGGGGCCCAGCCTGTGACCTCCTCCTCCGTGGGTCCTGCTCCACCTTTGGGTGGAACCGCTGCAGAGGATGGGGCTCGGAGGGGAAACTGTCACCCATCAACATGTCCGGGCCATGGTGCATTGGGAACTCGATCTGGAGTTTCAAGACCGGCTACGCCAACTTGTAGGCCATGTGGCGCAATTAGAGGGTGAGCCTTCCCCTCCTACACAGCCCCCAGCACAACCACCTTTGGGGCCATGAAGGTGCAGTGGTGACTGCCCATGGGTGGGGACCTCAATCCCACTGTTTCCAGTTGGGTTCTCCTGGGCTTGCGACTTCCAAACACCCCTCCCCATCCAAGGTGTTTACCCCCACGTGTCATATACTGTCTCTGTATGCTTCTTGTCTTGTCTGTTAACCTACCTCCCCAAATGTACCTACCTCTCCCCAACATCCCACTCTCACCTGAAAAAAACAAAAGGGCAATCTGTTCCCAAAAAATAATCTCGCCCCATACATAGCTGTCCATTTTGCACGTGTCCACTGGACACATGTAATCTGGTCTAACTGGCATCACAATGAATATATGTTGTCCTCACCCTTCTCCCAGGGGTTTGAGGGTCCAAATGTACCTCCAACGTCAGTGTATATGCACTGCTGTTGCTGTAGAAGAAATGGGCAACTACGGACCTTTCTTATACCGTTCCTGCACATGCCTAGCTATTTTCCTTACTGTCTTACTTTCTTTGTGCCCCTTTTTTCACCACTTTCCTATCAACCCCTTTTTCTTTCCTTTTAAAGAAATTAGCATGGGGGTGAGGGGCAGTAAGCACTTTTAAGCAGCAGTAAGCGGGTTTGTGTGGGTTTGCACAGGGGTATGCTATGCCTACACAGGTTGAGCAGTTCTGAAGCTAAGTGTGAGAAAACATAAGTAGAGGTTAGCAGTGCTTGCCGTCACTCAAACCTGCTTACAACTGCTTAAAAGTGCCTGAATCACTGTATATCCAAATGGCCATGTTCTGCCCAGCAACTAAATAAACAGCTCTTGCAAGGCTCAAACCAAGGACCCTGCACACCCCTCGACAATGTGATGTACCACTAAGCCATGACTGATACACAGAAATGCAATGTTCTCAGACACATATCGTCCAGTCCTGTCATGCAACAGTACAGGGAATGTATAACAATACTTAGATGTCTGTGTGTGTAACTATATTATAATCTAAACAGATGCAACATATCTATATATATATATATATATTTAGTGTTACTAACTCTATGTACATATATATCACTATATCTGCACATATGTACATGCATATGCCTAAACCGACACATATATGTATCTACATATACACAGCATGTTACATATGTGTATGCAGATATATCTATGTAGGTATATACAGACATAGTTATGTATATGTTAGCAGATATATGTATATATCTATATACGTATATATGACCATACATCTGTAGATAGCAATGGCAGATTAACAAATACACATATGTCCACATGCACTGTTAATGGGGTTGAGAGGCCCCACACACTATACGTCTTGTACAAATAGGCATCCCCCCACAGCCAGACACGTGTGCCCTGCAATACACTACCAATTAGAGTCTGCCTCCTATAGGATATGTAATATATGGAAGCTATCAACATCCCCAGGATACAGATACACAGACACAGATATGCGGATACAGGTATATATATATATATATATATATAGATATATATATATATGTATATATATATAGATATATATAGTGATATATGTATATGTATATATATATATATATATGTATATATATATATATATATATATATATATATATATATATATATATATATATATATATATATATATATAGACATACATATACATACATGACTACACATACACATGCAGATATATGTACAGTAAGTTACATATGTAGACGGTGCGCCCAATATGGAACAGCCACTATGACTACAGTTAACACCTGAACAACTGGACACTGTATGGGCCACACATACAAATGTCACTCATTGCCTGCAACATATAGCCATAGAAAGATCATAGGAAAGACACCACACACATGTTTGCAGAAATGGGAATCATTTAATTGTGTACTATAACAGTTCTATATGCCATGTCATATAGCTGTTCAGATACTGGCAAACATATAAACAGAGTACTGCAACTGTGAAACAGTTACACCAATACAGCAGTCTGGAAGGGTTCACAATTGTTGCTGTCCAGGCCAAGCCCTTCAGATTGTACAATAGTGAAGACAGACTGGGCCACAGGATACCAAACAATCAGCAGTATGTACTGCAGATGTGTAGTTCAGCAGCCTCTATCTACACTCTGTACAAACTCAGTATGAGGTAAAGATGTTTTGTGTTCAAATGGGTTGTAACTGGTACATAAGGCATAACTGACACCATCACGAGCACACCTACAAACAGAACAGTCTGTATGGCAGGAGGCTTGCAGTACCCCAATTCATGTAAGTAATGTCAATATAGGTGAAGTATACGGTGCTGCACAGCCAGATACCTTGTGGCAGCTCACCCCTGATACCCCCACATTTTGTAACAGCCTAGGTCATTTATGGTGCTCCCCACCTAGACTCAATAATACAGGCCCATATACCACTGTTATATACACTGGCCTCTGCAATGCATAGGGGCACACATGTATTGTGTAGGTGACGCCCACACATATATGGCCCCAACCCCACTGTATGTGTGGGGGATACAACAGCAGTGGACTAATGGCAGCAATGGTAGTGTGATATACTCACAGCCCACTATAGAACAACACCCAACAGCATGACATATCTGCAAAGCTTGGTATGTAGATGGAGGACAGAGATTGGCACACAGGCACATATGTGGAATACTGTTGTCATACACTAAGCAAGGTGTTGATGTTACAGGATAGTCTGCAACATACCTTTAGTCAGGGAATTGAGATTAGAAACAGAAATGGATGTAACCATGTACTGATAGCATGCAACACGCACACTGCCAGTGTAATATCTGACACAGGACCTGTGTGGTGGATGGACATCACATGATAGGCATACCTCCGTCCAGCAAGAGGATAGGCCCACAGTAGTGAGCTATGCAGGCAGACTGCATTCCAAGGTAGTCTAGTATGTACACACACACCCTGTTACACCAGTACTTTACAAAGCATAACAAAACTCTACTCACAGTCTGTCTGTAGTTCCTGATCCTCCTACAAATATGTGACCGCTCTGAGTGTGCAGGTTCTCCTGTAAGAGGTATTGCTACCTGCTGTCTGTAACACTGATGTCCATCACACAGGAAATATAAAGGGACCACGCCCACATGCTGTAGGGATTTATAGTGGGTGGTTGCCATGACAGTGGTAATCGGAAGTAGTACACCTGTGTGTATATATATATATGGCTATCTGGTTAAGTATATGTAGATATATTTCCACCATATGTCCTGGACATGGAGTGTAGCCCTAAACGAGACCTGTAGTCCCAAAGTTGTAGTGCAAGGGGATGTCAGGTATGTATAGCAGGTATATTACTAGACTATTGCTACTGTCATTGGGATTGTCTTCACAGACATGGTGTGTGTGAAAGGTGATATCTGCTCATAACATGTGTGCCATTGGCTACTGACAGACATCCTAAGGAAATCATTGTAAATTACCGCCACTAGCATGTAATGCCCCTGTGGAGTGCAGCAGAGATATTGCCAATATATATGGAACTTTGGACACACCCTGTACAGTCCAGAGGTATACACATAATCTCTTAGTGCACAACCTGTGTACCAGGCCTGACAATATGGATGTAGACAGCCATGTAGATGGGTATAACACATAACGACTGGTATACATTTGCCACCATAGGTTTTGGATTCACACACTCCTGTCTGGCCTGACACATAATGACTGCTGGTATAGGGGTGCCATAGACACATACTACCCACTAGATATTGACATACATCTGTACAGCATCCTACTGCTCTTTCTGACATACATGACTTTTAAGGAAGAACCGGCAGCAGTACATCTGGCAAGTATCTGCACATGCCATCTCACTGGGTAAGTGCACTAGGCTGCTAGGCTTGTAACAATGCACTATGCAAGCTACATGCAGACTGGCTCAACACTGGCCTACATCTTGAATGGGGGAATGCACATGTACCTGCATATATAGCAGGATGAACAGCCATGTCACAGCACAGGGTAAGATACACCAGTGTGAAAGTGCATAACCACAAACAATGTGAACACAGCCACAGCCACATATGGTAAGCTAGCATATTATTACAGTATATGGACTATCTGTTCTACACCATCCTAATGACCCTACATATACTGAGGTGCTACACAGTTTGGTTTGATGGCTGTCTGTGGTATTGGACATGTGTGTGTATGGCCCTACAAACCTGTACGGCAAAATGGTGCCATACAGTGGAGGCAGCATGTAACATCAGATAGAAGGGGAGCTAGAACAATGACATCTACCGCAGTCTGTACACAGGCTAATGTACATATTAACAATACACACACTGCCGACATTCACCATCACTACACTGACCTAAGTACTGCACAGACATCCACAGAATGTTCAGGTTATGTCATGAAATATAACCACTTCTGTACATGATGTGTAACAGTCTGTTATATCACTGGCTTGGTATCAGATAGGATGACACTATTTATGGTGTACAGCACATATGCACTACTTCATGCATGACATATGTTCAAAGGTTGAAAGAGGTGTGGCTGACAGCACATACACAGGGCCAGTATCGAAATGTTGATGTAATAACCTCATAAATTTACCATTGTAACAGGGTTTGTCGCAACATATGTCCTATGAGGTATATGACATCAGTAACTGTCATGGCCTTCACCATCTACAGACTGCAGTCCTCACACTACCTTCTGCATTCCACAGATAGATGCACCGTGGCTATCACATGAAACCAAATGCACAACACTGCCCAGTCTGCAGATGACTCTGCAGATGCGGATTCCTCATATACATGGCACTGACATGGCAGGTATTGTGACATGTATGACGGGCATATCCAGACAAACACTGTTAAACCAACATTACTCCAAATGCAGTATGGCAGAACTTACAGCCTGTAGTCAGGTGAGGCACATCCATCTCCTGTTTGATGCCCTCTTTCCACAGTGTATGTTGTTGTATGTTGAGTTAAATCCCCAATCCATCTGAGATGCTGTTTGCCAAACAACAGATCTAGTTCCCGCTCACAGTGACTAAAAAGGGCCAACACCACCATGATGTTCCCAGGTATTGGAGTGTGTTTCCATGCATTTGGCTATGGGAATGTTACCACAGCTGTTCCACATTCAGTCAGCTAGGGAAGGGATGCAGTCGTGCAGAGGCCATCAGCTGATCATGAGCATCACTTAAAATACACATGCTGTTGCCTAAGCAAAGCAGGTGTGGGCCACCACATCCACCCGAGAGGGGGTGGGGGAGGTAGACAGAGGCAAATGCATGTAAGGGAAGGGTGGGAGAGTAAAACTGAAGCATGTTTGTGTCACACACCTACCAGCACAGGGTATCAAACCCCAGACAACTATGTTGTGCTGTCACAGTTCGATGCACCACATGGGTTACCTGCTGTGGAGCACTCAGAACATATATGTGATGGTGAGTGACATCTGCAACAGGGATATGGTAGATATATGGTAGGTGACGTACACATGCCTGTCTGCATGAACAGGTGCTAGCATCAACAGAGGCACACTCACACAGGGACGCACGCACACATTGACACACATGGCAGGGCCAGGAGTGCAACTCATCACTAGTGGGATTGCCACAACACATCAATGTGCAGGTATCACATTTACCACACGGGTCATATGGAGGTCGTATGGGCAAGGAGTATGAGGAGGTGTCAGACATCATGCTTCAGTATGCCCTGGGGGTTCTAGTGAATGTGGATGTGGACATAACGCACCATACAACACACACCCGAACACACAGGGTGCCAGTTCTGACATGCATGGGTGCATGTCTGCACGGGTGTGTGGTGGTCAGCTGTGCCAGCAGGCTGTGCAAGGGTAGGCGATGGGTATACCTTGGCAACAGGCCACATGACAATGGTCTGCATTGTGGCTCAGGCCTGTAGTTTCTGCATTTGCCCACACAGGTGGGTATTGCATCCCCCATCCAGTCACCTGGGTGACTATTGTATTTGTCCAATGCTGTGCATCACTTGCCATGTATGTGTTCCTTAGTCCATGACATGGATGGTGTCTGGGATGTACACACCTCCCACATGCATGTACAGTGACATGTGCTACTGTACGTGGGGTGTCTGGCCCATGTTGTGAACACAGATTATCATTGGATGTGCCAGTCTTGCTCACCTGTTGCAGGAACTAGTAATGGGCAGCAGGTTTATCCTGCACCTACATTGATAGCATGCTCACAGCATTCCCTGATGTCAGTGTCATCTGTCCATACAGGGTATGTTGTCAGGCATGGTATGTCCATTGTGAGTCACATGTGAAGGCACCATAGGTGGTGCAGGTGTCCATTACGGAACATGGTGGAGGTGCACTGTCTACATGTATGCACATATTGGACAGATGGGCAGGGTGACATGCCTTCTGTAGCCCATTGCTATCACTGCATAGTTACTATAATTCGCCAATATGCAGTGTACTACCCACATATTGGTTGTTGCCTAGGCGTGTGTGTACATATGACACATGGGTTGAGTGTGTGCTCTGGGTAATAGTGGGGTTGCTAACTGTGATTGACTGGCCTTGGTGTCACATGTATGGGTATGGCTTTGTACCCCAGCCGTTCAGCTAATATACGTCTGTTATCCCTGTATGGTTGACATGGTGATATTTAGTAGGGCCACCATAAAAGAAATAGACAAAACCCCCTCCACATTGCCCACACTCACAACCACCTCTACACAGGATATGAGTTACAAACACACACACATACACCTGTCATGTCTGAGAGTAGAACCCCTACCTAACTAGTTTATTACACTACAGCACTACGCAGTTATAATATGTGCCATGGACATTACTGAAGTACTGCTTCCCGTAAGGTGTATTTCACAATGAATGACATCAGCAGGATTATCAAACTAGGGCATGTCAACTGTACTGTGAGTGACTAGCCTAAAATGCATTGCTCCCTACACAGTGAGACACACACAAAACATCCACAACCAACATGTGTGGGTATTGAACCCCTGACCAAGGCCTATATCACACTACAGCATGGAGCAGTTATAGGTCACACCACAGGGATTACTACAGAACCTGTTCCACAAAGTTGTATTTCACAATGAATGACATCAGCAGGCTTGCCAAAGTAGGGCATTTGAAATGTACTGCGAGTGAGTAGCCTATAATGCATTGCTCCATACACAGACATTGAAACACACACAAAACATCTAGAACTGCCATGGGTGGGGATGGAACCCTACCACAGTTCTAAATCACACTACAGCTGTACACAGTTACAGGATGTGCTACAGAGATTACTGAGCTGCAACCTTTCCATAGGTGTATTTCTAGGTGGGTGACATCAGCAGCCTTGCCAAAGGTGAGTATATGAATTCTAAGGAGTGTGAGTACCCTAAAAAGCATTGTTCTCTACTCAGTCAAAGACAGACAGAGACACACGGACACACAGATTCGCATGCACACACACACACACACACACACACACACACACACACACACACACAGTTGCCAGGTCTGGGCTTAGAACACCTACCTAGCTACTTTATCACACTACAGCAGTATGCAGTTACAGAATGCGCTACGAAAACTACTGGACTATAATCTTCCCAGAGGTGTATTTCTAGGTGAGTGTTATCAGCAGCCTTGCCAAAGTTGAGTATATGAATTGTACGGAGTGTGAGTAGCCTAAAAAGCATTGCTCTCTACTCAGTCAGACACACACACACACACACACACACACACACACACACACACACACACACACACACACACAGATTCACACACAATTGCCAGGTCTGGGGTTAGAACACCTACCTAACTACTTTATCACACTATAGCAGTCAGCAGTTACAGAACACGCTACAGAGACTACTGGACTATGACTTTCCCAGTGGTATATTTCTTGGTGAGTGACATCAGCAGCCTTGCCAAAGTTAAGTATATGAATTGTACGGAGTGTGAGTAGCCTAAAAAGCATTTCTCTCTACACAGTCAGAGACAGACAGACACACACACAAACACACACTCACACAATTGCCAAGTCTAAGGTTAGAACTGCTACTTAACTAGTTTATCACTACAGCAGTACGCAGTTATGGGATGTGCCATGGGGATTACTGAGCTACAGCTCTCCCAAAGGTGTATTACACATTGGATGACCTCAGCAGGCTTCTCATAATGCTGCTGTGGGGAGGGTAGTGTGTGCATGGGCCATAACCCATTCATGTAAGGGTTGACATGCCACATGCGAGCACTCACGCAGTCATATGTCACAGGTACGTGTATACAGCTACTAGATGACTACTTACATGTACAGTCATGTTGCACAGCTGGCACGTGTCATGCTAACAGATACTGGTGGATAGTATCTGCAGTGAGTGACATCTGCACCTCATATGTTTGGGGCCTTTTGTCTGTGTGCTGGGTGGGACAGGCCCAGATGGCTCCTTGTCACAGTCACCCTCTTCCACACATCTATGTCCAGCTACCTTTGGCTTATTATAGTGTGTTGTCCTTACATATATGTTTGTATTCCTATCCACTGTGTGTGTGCAAGGCAGGAGTGGTGCATACTGAGATGTGTCTAAACTAAGAACTGTGACTGCCAGAAATATCTAGTCCACTGGTCTTTGCAGACATGGCCTTCATGTGTTTAAGTGTGTGAGCATGCCCAGTATGGCTATCTGTATTGCATGTGTGGATCAAGTCCAGGTAGTTTGTACTGCGCTGCTGACCTTTGTGTTGTACACTGGCAAGTAGCATGCTGTGTCTACAGGGTAGCCATCTGTCATTTGGCATTGACTGTTGCTACATTTCTGCATAACAGGGGGAGGGAGACACCTGACTGTTTCTACATTTCTACACAGGCGTGAGGGGGGGCACGCCTGACTGTTACTATAAGTGTACGTTGGATGGAGGAGCACACCTGACACGTGTACACATTTGCTAGGACTGTACTGGTATGTCAGGTACTCCATTTCAGTCTGTAGTCTTACCTATCGTGCTGGCTAGAAGCATACCAGTGTACTACAGATCTTACTTTAATTACCTACATATTAGTTTCTGACTTCCTAGCCTTCACAACTTACATCTAACTACCTGGCCTGCTGTAGTCTGTCTGTGTAGGCCTGGGGGAGGGTTTACCCATAGGGCTCATTCAGAGGCCATAGTACAGCATTTTTTTGTGTTTATCTACATCTGTCCTGCTGGCTGAGACTGTTGTTGGGTATGTGAACCTTCCTGACTGGCATGTGTGGGTCTTATGGATGTACATGTCACTCAGCCCACTTCCTGCAGTAGGTTTTGTCACCCTGTGTAGTACTGGCTTCTATGGTGACTCCAGTATGTGTCACAGATGTCATTGTGCCACTATGGGTGTCTGCTGTCTGAACATTCAGCCACCTAATTTCCCTGCATGGTCACATAAATACCATAGCTACAGGTAACAACACATTCTACTCCATTTGGCAATTGGTAGGTTGACTGACTTACCTTGAGGGTGTGCCAGACTTGAGGATGGTGCTGGAGGGCTGCCTATGTCAGATGCACATAGTACACTCCCTATACATGGTTGAGCACAGGTAGTGCTATGTTTGGCATCCCTTTTACTGTCTGTGTGAGTCAGAGAGAGGTGTCATTCCCTGGGTCCCTACTGTGTCAGTGCATATGCTATGCGTTGCCTCTTTGCCAAGGCCAGGGCATACTGGGCATGCCTCCTTCTGCCTCCTGGGGCAGGCTCAGGTTGTTCCTCCTCTGAGTCACTCTGTACTTGTACAGGCTTTGGCATTGGTGGGGGGCTGTGTGGCTCTGCCTCATGCTGTTCCTGATGCAGCTATTTCCGCAGGATCATATTGTGTAGCATGGCACATACCATAACAATTTGGGTACATGTAGCTGGTGAATACTGCAAGGCTCCACCGGATCTGTCCAGATACTGGAACCGTGACCTGAGCATCCCAAACACATGCTCTATTATATGTCTGTCCTCTGCGTGTGCCTCATTATGGCGTTGTTCAGGTGTGTGTGCATTTCTGATGGGTGTCATCAGCCACGGCTCCAGTGGGTACGCAGCATCCCCCACTAGGTGACCATAGGGGATGTCCACATTGGCAAATCTGTGGTACAGCTGCATCAGATGCCATATGTGTGAATTGTCATAGCTTCCAGGGCAGCCAGCACACACATTCATTATAATGCCTTGGGCATCGCATACGATCTGGCAGTTGATGGAGGGGATGCCCCTACGGTTGTTGTAGGCCCTACCCTGCTCACCGGGTGGTGCTTTGATGTGTAAGTGCGTGCAGTCTATAGCACCCACTACCCCAGGATATTCTGCTATTTGGTGGAAGAGACACATATTGCTGGTCAGCACCTCACGTGTGTTGAGGAAATATACATGCTCACTGGCATGTGCTGACATAGCATCCAGGAACTGATGGAATACTCTGGATGCTGATGCCTGTGAGATCCCATGATATCCCCAGTTGTGCTTTGGGAGGTACCTGTGGCTAGTATACCTAGGCCTACACATACCTTGGTATCCACTGGGATGGGTTCCCCTCAGCCAGTTTGGTGTGTCAGGTGTGGCCGGCACAGCTTAGCAATTTGCTGTAGGAGGTCTCTGTCCACCCTATAGCGTTCCACTATCTCCAGCTCATGTAGCCCCTGGTAGGTTACCCTGGGTCTGTACACTCTTCTCTGTCTCCTCACTGTGGGTTTTTCAGCAACATTCACATCCTCACCACCCTCAGCCTCTTGTACATGTTGTTCTATCTTGCCTGCTGCAGCCCTTCTCATTTTGTAGGTTTGTTTGTTATAATGTTCCCACTTGTATACACCGATGGTGAAGTGTGTGGAAAAACGAGGGGAAGGTGTTTGCTTAGTTTATAGTAGTGTTCTGGCCTGGGCTGGTCTGCTGCCTGTGTAATTGGCTGATTCTGATATATTTCACCTGTCAACTCAGCTAGTTCTCCTTGATTACCTTCCTACTGCTGTTTTCCCTTCCCATTGCCTCCCTGTTTAAGCCCATATGCACGCCGTGCAAATGTAGTGCTCAAATGTGCACAGAGCTGCCATTTCCTGGTTTAACTTCTTTTTTCTTCCTGTAACACCCGGTGCACGGCACACGCACCTGCCTACACTTTGTAAAGAGTGCTAGGCAGGTTTAGACACACCCCTAGCTAATCCCAAGCCACATCGCTCCAATCCACTTACAGTATGCCTGACACACACACCCATGATGTCACCTATATCCTGGTCTTGCACGCAGCTATTTATACTCTTACACCCTGGGGAAAACTGAGATTCACTATCCTTCACCTCATTTGCACAGGATTGCCTGCTAATGCAAAGTTACATGTCCCACACTGAGCCTCCCCCCTTAGCAACCATTACTCACTGGCCAGGTTGTCTTCTGCCTGCCATTAACTTGCATGACAGACTACTGCTTTTAGTTAGAATGCTTATTTTAGGTTTATTTTATTATTCTCCCCCCGGTCCCATTTGCACGCGCTTAAACAGGCGAGATCGACAAAAAAAAATAAAAGTTTTTTTTTTTTAAAACATTTTGCAATGCCAATGGCCTTCTACTTGGCCATTGGCATGCTTTCTCAATGATGTACAGCCTTTATTTGGAGCTGTCATAGCTCTGTTTTGGAGTTTTGCAGTACCGTACTCGGTTACTAACCGAGTATATTTCTGCATATTACGCTAGTCCTGCACTCCCTGATTCCTGCTTCCTGGATGGCAAACTTACCTCATTTGCATGGTTTTCACCTGCAAATGGGGTGATTTGCATACAGGGGCTGGGGACGTGCAGCACTAGTGCTTACAGCACTTGTACACATCAGACGTGCATGTACGTGGTTTGCTCGTCCGCTGTATTGGCAAAATTTCATCTAACACTAATCGTGCACGCCATGCAAGCTTTTGAGAATCCGGGGGAATGTCTTTCAGTTTCTCTTGGTTAGAGGTCACCACAGTGAATTACAGGTCCACAGATTGATTGGCAGTGATGTTTTTATGGTGTAGACATGCCATCCCGGCACCCAACCTTCACAGAAGGTATATACATACACACTCGCACCTACCTACATGTCTTTAAAACTCACTCCACCACAAAGACAACATGCAGACTCCACACAGAAGGTGCTCCAGCCCAGAATTGAACTGGAAAACCTCTTGCTGTGCAGCAACATTAACTGCTGCACCCCAGGGTCCACTTTCTTAAAACATGCTAGTTAATTGATTACTGTAAACTGTCCTGATATACTGTAATTGGTTTTGTTGATGTGGCTCAGGTCATGAATGAAAAGTGTCCAAGGATGAATTAACTTAACTTGGTTAATAAATAAATAAAATTAAATTTAAGTCTTCTACTCAGTGTATGTCGATCCTTAGAAACATAACACATGGTTTAATATATACACATGGGTACATGTAAATATAATTCCATTTGCTTTTTTCATGCCGTATTTTCAAAAGATGCAATTGAAGAAATGTACATGACATTTTACAGCTCCTGGAGGTGAAATGCTGAATAGTTAGGATTACTGCAGCATGTATTGCCTATATAAGGACATTAACAGTGCTTGAATTTAATGTAGCAGTTGCACCACCAGTTCCTGTTTACTGAGATATGTTTAGCCATGAACATAATCAACTTAGTTTTGTCATTTAGGACAAAATGGGTGCTCAGAGAAGTAGTTCAGTGCAATTTGCTGGTGTGATTTGTTATCTTGTGAAGCCTGCTTATATTGGTTCATAGGTTCATAGGTTTATACTAGGCTATCTGCCCTAAGGCATTTATAAGCCTAGCCCAAATTTTGTGGCTTACGCCACCCCTTATATGAAAAAATAC
Organism: Protopterus annectens; assembly: GCF_019279795.1. Lineage (NCBI taxonomy): Eukaryota > Metazoa > Chordata > Ceratodontiformes > Protopteridae > Protopterus > Protopterus annectens. Next base: position 1,646,479,275 of record NC_056729.1, on the reverse strand, counting down.
TGTGCCCATTAGTTTGTTGTGCCTCTGTCCAGCAGTGACACAGAGATGATTCCCGGGGTAAACCTACGATCTCCCATCCACAGGTCAAGATTTCTCTTGAACAGAGCCAGCGAGGTGCTCTGCCTCACAGGGACCGGGATTTTATTCCACAGCATAGGGAGTCTCTGAGTGCTAAATCTATCCCTCCAGCACGTCCTATTTATATCCGTGCTAAGGTTTAAGTCGCTTGCTCTAGTGGTTTTGGTGGATTTGGATTTTTTGAGGTGGAGCATGTCCATTAATTCCGGGTTGGACATGGCCTTGTATGTCAGGCACATGTCACCTCTGAGCAGACGGTATGCGACTGAATAGAGCTGGAGTTTCTTCAATCTGCCAGCATATGACAGATTTTGGAGTCCCTTTATCCTTTTGGTGAGGAACTTTTGGGGTCTCTCCAATTGCTGTAGATGTCGGGTGAGATACATCCCGAATGGGGCATTGTACTCGATCATTGGTCTGATAAGTGAAGAGTACAGGGGAACAATGACCTCACTAGATCTGGATGTGAATCCCTTCATGATCAGGTGGGCAATGTAGAAGGTCTTTCTAACCACTTTAGCAACGTGAGTGTCAAAAGAAAGGCCACTGTCAACCTGGGTCCCCAGGTCCCTGATAACCTCTTCTGTGCTTAGTGGATTGGCGCCTATATGGTAGCTCGGGGTTACCTTGTTTTTCCCGAAGGGTATGACTATACATTTTTTGGCGTTTAACTTCAGGCCATGGCTCTGGCACCAGCTATCTGTTTCCGTGAGTCCCTCCTGAAGGATATCCGTGTCCGATGCACTTTCCACTATGGCGCCCAGTTTGCAGTCATCTGCAAACTTTGTCAGCCAAAGTCCTCCCATGTTGGCCTGTACTTCTGAGAAGTAGATGCCGAACAATAGGGTGCCAAGGACCGAGCCCTGTGGGACACCACTTGTGACTGGCTTGGAGTCTGACATAGCGCCAGCAACTCTAACCCTGTGGGTTCTGTCCTTAAGCCAGTTTGCAACCCATCTTGTGACATATAGGTTTACATTTAAGCTGGTAAGTTTTTCTACAATACCCGAGTGGGGTATTGTGTCGAAAGCCTTTGCAAGGTCAAAATATAATATATATTTTTAATATATATATATTTTATATATATATATATATATATATATATATATATATATATATATATATATATATATATATATATATATATATATATATATATATATATATATATATATATATATATATATATATATATATATATATATATATATATATATAGCTATATATATAGATATGGATTCCTATTACAAGAATGAAAGTTCACTACTTCGAACTTGTAATAGGAAGCCTCACTTCTGTGAAAGTTCACTTTAACGAAAGTGAACTTTTGCGTAAGTGCACTTCATTAAAAACACCGCAGCACAGTGGAGGACATAAAAAACAAGCTATGTCCTCCACTATGGTGTGATAGTCACAGACCTTGAGGTTAGGGCACAGGTTACGGTAAGGGGATAGTTAGTAAAGCTATCCCCTTACCCTAACCCATGCCCTAACCCTAAGGTTCGTCACTATAGCACCATAGTGGAAAACATTGCTATGTCCTTCACTGCGCTCCAGTCGTCACGGACCTTAGGGTTAGGGCATGGGTCATGGTAAGGGGATAGCCCATAGGGCTATCCCCTTACTATGACCTGTGCCCTAACTCTAAGCTCTGTGAGTACTGCACAGAAGTTCAGTACAACACCCGTTCATTGTACTGAACTTCGCGTAAGTGCACTTTCGCTGCAGTGAGCATTCCATGCACTCTTTCGAATTAGTGAAAATTCGATGTAGTGTATGGAACCCATATATATATATATATATATATATATATATATATATATATATATATATATGTTTACAGAACTTTACAGAGACAATTAAAAAACAGTACTGATACAGGTTATATATGTAAAGGTTGGAGCAATTCACAGAGAACATCAAAAATAACAGTCGGTTGTACAAACACAACATTTTAAGAAAAGTCTGATCTAGTGCTAAATAAATATCCTCGCTGTTTCTTACAGAAGAAATATTGCTGTACCCTATCTTTTTATATTTTAACAATTTATTGAATTATAACTTATGACATAAGCAAACTGCATGTACATAAAAGAAAAAACATATTCATGTGTTCACAGTTACAGACATACATCACGTGTGTATTTTTGGTTAGGGAGAAGTGTGCATGCTGGTTCTCACGGTGTTATAACATACAGCTGGGTTCCATAACACTATATGGTTAACTTATTGTTTTAGTCTTTGTGCTCACTATTTCCTTTAGAACTAGCTTCGTCTTGCTGTTCTCCCTCTTCGCTGCTCTCTCTAGCCTAATTCCTTCTCTTACTTCTTCATCTCACACCTCTACTCTTTTTATTTACAGTTTCTCCCTCTAAACTGAATGCACTACTGCTCAGCACCCATGTGCCCTGGACGACCTGTTAGCTCTTGCGGGGACTGCAACAGTATACAAAAGAAATACAACTAAAACTTCACTTAAAAACAGAGCTCCTGAAAGAAACGTAGGTATCAGTCTCTAAGATATCCCACGTATCTACCTACCTAGCCTGATATATTGTATTATTATTCTCTTTTGTAGTGGCTGCACACTCGCAGGGCCTGCTATCTCTACTTGTATTGCTACTATAAGCAATCCCAGTATTCCCCTCCCAGGTTACTACGAGGGACTAAAACAAAATGTACACAACAAATGTTTTGTTTCTGGACCTTATAAAGTCTTATCTAAACTGGCAGAATATTGTAGTAAGCAACAACTGAAATAAAGAGAAGACTATTGGTCACATGGCAAAGACTTTCCCAAAAGTATTTACCTGGCTCTAGTGTGTGATTGTTTTTTTTGGTGTCGTCTCATCGCTTTGTTTTTTTGTTTTTTTTTTGGCGTAGTCTGATCACTTGGCTCAGCTCACTCCATTTTCCCTCGTTATGCTCGGGAGCACTCTACTCCCCTACCCAACTGCCATTCTCACACCCCCCCCTCTTACTCCACATTTATACTCTAACCACCTTGACAACAGCCGCTCTGACTGTACCCTTTCATCCAACTAAAATTTTTTCCACCCTTCTCTTTACCCTCCCTATCTCACATCCCTACATCCAACACAGATCAACAGCCCCTCCCACTGTACCCAATTAACCAATTGAAGTTTTCTCCACCCAACTCTGTACTCTCCCTAGCTCATATGTGTATCTTCTATATTTATATATATATCACCAGCATCTCCTCCAGCCCCTCCTATAATCTCATATACAACTTATTAGTCCTGATAAGCATAAGTACTATCTCACCTCCCCCAATTCTTTTGTTCCCTAACTACCGCTTTCACATTACTACACACACCCGACCATAACCTGCACTAACTTTCTTTCAAGTCCTCCCACATCATGCTCCATCTCTACCTCTTCTTGTCTACCTTACATTCTTAACCTCCTTTCACATTCAGCTCAGTTACATACAACCATCTCCTACACCTACACAGCTAATATCCCATAACAATCCTTTCACACCCTTCTTAATCTCCCCCTCTCTGTATAATATCTTCTACATAGAACTTCATAAATTCAATTAGCTACTCCCTCTCCTACCACTCCTAAACTCAAATACAAACCTTTTCTATTTCCTTTTATCTACCTAAACCTACTCTTCTAACCAAAACTCTTATGCTAGATGGGAACATCCACCCCAATCCTGGACCAACCAATTTTCCACATCCCCCCACCATCCCTGCACCCATCTTACTACAACCCCCCCCATCCTCTACTACTAAACACCCCCCTCCTCTACTACTAAACACCTTACTATCTACTCAGTAAATATACAAAGTCTAAGCAATAAAACTACTGACCTACATTCTTGGATAGCCCACTACTCTCTGCATATCTTAACCCTATCAGAAACATGGCTAAAACCCCAATCTCTAACACCGAAATATTACCTCTCAGTTATAACATTTATTGCTAAGAGAGACTCTCCATAAAAGGAGGAGGAGTCGCAATCCTGTACTCCGAGAAACTCAACTTATCTCCCCTATCTATACCTACCCCTGATTTATACCCTGCTGAGCTTCTTCTTCTTAATTGTCACTTAAACCCCCAGAAATAAATTTGCCATAGCAGCCATTTATATACCACCTGGAAATAACATACCAATTCTAGAATCTATCCTGTCCTGGATCTCTCTCCATTTACTGTATGAGACTGTTATCCTAAGCGATGTCAACACTAATTGGTAAAAAGTATCAACCAACTCTCCAAACCTTAGCATTAACTTCCATTGATTCAGTCAACTAATTACAGCACCCATGTCTGCAATCTATCTTAATAACCAAGCTTGAATAAACATATAACAAAATAGCTAGATTTGCCAGGACCTCCCATTTGAATCCCCAAATGATGTGGATACTCTACAAAAGGGCCTTACAGAAACAGATGCTTGGTGCCAGAGCCATGGGCTCAAGCTGAATGCCAAGAAATGTATAGTTATCCTCTTTGGGAAAAAACATGTACCCATGAATTACCATATAGGTGGCAGTACACTAAACACAGAAAGTGTGATAAGAGTTAGGGACACAGGTGGACAGTGGTCTCACCTTTGATAACCACATCGCCACAACAGTCAGGAAATCCTTCTATGTGGCACACCTCATCACTAAGGGCTTTTCATCCAGAAAAAAGGAGGTCATTGTCCCACTGTACTCTTCCATCATTAGACCCATTATAGAATACAATGCCCCATTTGGTATGTACCTCTCAAGACATCTGCAACAATTGGAAAGGCCGCAGAAATACCTCACTAAAAGAATCACAGGCCTAAAGCAGATGCCCTATGCTGACCACCTTAAAAAACTCCAGCTATACTCTGTCGCATATCGTCTACCCAGAGGCGATCTCTGCTTAACATACAAGGCCATATCAAACCCAGATCTGTTGGACATGCTACACTTAAAGAAATCCCAATCCCTCGGAGCCCATGCTCCAGGGATCTAAACCTTGTCATCACAATAAACAAAACATGCTGGAGGGATAGGTTCATGACCCAGAGACTCCCCAGACTCTGGAATAGATTGCCCATACATGTCAAGCAGAGTGCCTCTTTGGCCCTCTTCAAAAGGAACCTTGATGATTGGATGGGAGAAAGGAAACTCACCCCCAGGGATCATGTCAGTCGCCCTGCTAGACATGGGTCCAGGGAACTAAATAGTGTGGGAAGAAATAGCCAGGGAATTGTTGTGGCTAGGCTTGTATAGGCCCTAGGGCTGATAGCCTAGTACCAACCTATGAACCTATACAAATCTCACCACTGTCCTGCTCTAAACCATCTCCGGTGATTTGAATTTTCCCATCTGCTACTTCTATGCCAGCTACAAACCATTATTTCCTTACTAAATAAACCCTCATCCTGTCCTTCCCTCTCCACACTAAGATCCCTCTATATACCTACTCATCCTCCCTGCAGCTCTGATCAACAACTTCTTGACATATGCAAACCTAATAAAAACATAGGCAAACTACTTAACAAAAACGGTGTCCCAAGCCTGGAACAAACTTCCACCAAATATTCAAAATATCAAATACACAAACATCTTCAGAAAAGAATTGAAAATCCACCTTCCCAACTAAAACTCCTGTCCATTCCAGAGCACTACCTAACACCCTTCCATTCACCTCTCTTTACCATTTATCTCTTACTGAATAAGTTCTTTCAGCCCAATGAGAAGCTTTCAGTTGCTTCATTGTACTTCTAGCTTTTCCTGCCTATCTAGATTGTTTTTTTATGCATGTAATCCCATCATGAATATGTACTTCTTATCTCTATTCTCATTCTTTATATTATCGTGGATGAACTTTTTAGCAACTGTTAATCTGTTTAAACTTTTTAACAACTGTTAATCTATTACTTTTACAGTTGTGATTCTTTGTACTTTTTTAATTTGTACAATCTTGAATCTGTGTAATCTATTATTCTTGTAGAGTCCTGAATATATGTAATTTTTTTTTTCATTTTTGTTGGGAGATTTTCTCCTCGAGTCTCCACTGAAAATGGGCCCTTGGCTCAGTTGGACTAACCCGATTAACAAATAACAACTAAATAAATAAATAAAGGTCTTCTTCTGTACAGTTATCATCAATCCAGTATAACATAGATGGATCGATTTGCGCCTTCCCTATAAACGTCATTCTTCCTTCAAAACATCATTCCACACATATTGTTTCCTCAGTTTTCATTTTTTTTTCCATGTAATTTTCTCTATTAGAATATTCACTACTTCAGATATGATTGGTTTAAACTTTGATTTCCATTTTCTAGTACTAGCTTTTTTGAGAACCAACAGAATTAAACTTAAAAAGGCCTTACTATGTCTAGATAATTCAGATCCTGTAGCCCAGCTCAAAAAAAAAAAAATTCTTAGTTACACCCATTTGCTCTCCCAATATTTCTGATAAGAGAGTACTCTGTAGGAAATTCCTAAAGTCTGCCAACTCATTACACTCCCAAAACATATGTTCTCAGAAGCTCTCTTGCCCCATCTTTGGAACAGGCTGCCAATTCATGTGAAGCAGAGTAGCTCTATGATACTGTTCAAAAAGAACCTGGAGTAGATGGGCACCATAAATTCTTACTGGGAATAGTGCCCACAACCCTTTTGGACATGGGCAGTCATTTCTAAATACAATCCAGGGTATCGACTAGAGTATCTATGGTATTACATTGGGATGAAACAGCTAGGCTTGAAATGACCTCCGGGTCGATAGCCTCGTAACCTCCTATGATCTTCCTTCATCATTACACCTCCAGAATTTGCTATCTATCTGAGAAAAATTCTATGGAGTCTGCTTGGCGTATAAAAATTCCTGTGCAAACAATTCCAAGCAAAAATCTGAAATCTTCCAGACTTTGTTGCATATTTGGAAGCCAGACATATGTCCTCCCATTGTTTCCTTCAGAAGTGCCCTTCCAGTCTCTCTTCTCAATCTTTTCTAACTTCTGATTGATTTCTAAAGTTATTGTACAATATTTTATATACTTTATGAATTATCCATTTTGTAAGAGCAGCTTCTGTTCGAGATTTAACTAAAAACTCTACCAGAGCAGGTCTTTAATTACGGATTTCCCTTTCCATCTCTCTCTGCCTATGCTCTGATATCAGTCCCTGCCAGGGCCTGCAGTCCAAATGGTTTGTGAGCCTATGCTCTGATATCAGTCCCTGCCACGGCCTGCAGTCCAAATGTTTGTGGGCCTGCAGTCCAAATGTTTTCCTGTCCAGTTCCCATTCTCTTACCTTTCCCTATCTAGTTATTTGCTCCCAATACCATGGTTCCTTTGCCAGTTTCTCCAGTAAATTCCGACCCTGACTTGCCTGTTCTGTGTACCCCTAATCGCAGTCATCCCTATTGGCAGAATCTCCTTTTATCATTCTTGTGTTGGCTTGGTTCTTAGAGTACTTTCTGATACCTTATGAATATATTTTGTATGGCTGCTGCTATTCTCTTTAGGGGTCTGCATTCAAAATCCCACTCTTCTTATTTTTTGAATTCTTCCCTGCTTCATCATCATCCCTTTCCACTTTGAATTATAGCTTTCTGCTTTATGTATATGAGCCTTAACTTTATAGCTGTAAAATATCCCTTCAAGTCAAGTAAACCTAAACCACCTTGTTCTGTTGGAAGGATCAGCTTATCCCACTTCACCCTTGCCCTCATCCCTTGTCTGATCTGTGTAAAAAGAAACTAAAGGGACATTTTTACTGCTTGTATATTGGTGTCCAAATCCATAAAATAGACATTCCAGTTTCTCAGTTTATTTTCTTTTATTTAGTCTCTTCCCACATATCATTAGCTGCCATAACAGAATCCTTTTTAATCCATACTCCTAAATAATTAATTTTATCATGTCTCCATAAATATGGGTATTGGTAAAAGAATTCATGTGTGGGTACATAGTTTACATCTGCAGTCCTTGTTTTGTCTTCATTCATTTTATATCCTGAAAAGACATGAAACTCTCTCACAATTTTCTGCAACACTGAGATGTCCTTTTCTGGTTTTATCAGGTACAAAATAATATTGTCTGCAAATAAAACCAACTTTGCTTGATTACCATACCAGTCATATGCTTGAATTTCAGAATCTTTTATTTTCTTTGCCAGTGGCTCTAAATATAATGCAAACAACAATGAGGAAACAGCACCCATGACTGGATCCACTGTTCAGACACAACTTATCAAAGAGTAGCCCTCTCACTTTAAGTTTTACCTATGATTCCGCATATATCCACCTAGTTAACCTTATTATTGTATCAGGGAATGCAAATGCATTTCTTTTCCCTACTCATAAAATTCCATTCCCTTTTAAAATACTATTAAACATGACCTTCCATATCTTTATAACTTTCTTCCATCCTAGCTTCCAAACTTCGACAGGAATACCATCTATTCCTGGAGACTTTCCTGCAGATAGATTATACATCATAATTTTTATCTCATCCATTTTTCTCTGCTATATACAGATTTTCATAAAATTTATGAAATATACTTCTACAAGATCTCTGATTATTTTCCATGTTATATAACCCTTTCTACTTTCTGTTGCTTCTGATGTACTAAATGTTTTTGCTCTGGAGTTCTTATCAAAACAACAGTTGCTTAACAGGAATCATTCTTAATGTATGCATATTATCCAGATATTCCCTTATTTTCTATTCCGCACTCTGCGGTTGTACCTCTTCTTGTTCTTTGAGATGCCTGTTATTCTGTAGTATTTTAGCCCTCTTAACCATATCTATTTTCTTTAATTTCTACCCTATTTTTAAACTCTACTTTCATTATATCCTGCTCACTAGCTCTGCCTTCTGAATAAATTTCAGTCCTTGCCTTATAACCCTTGAATAATTTCCACTACCCATTCCTTAAACTCGTCTCTTTGTAACAGGTTATTGGGGAAGTGCCAGTGTCTTATACTTACTTCATTACCCTGCATATTTATCCATTTTTATTGGTGCATGATCTAAAATAGTCACTGGATATATGTCAAAGCGAAAGGTTTAAATTAAATACAAGTGTAAATATAATTTCTGTCTAGATCAGCCCAGTTATTGTACCTTGAGGAATAATAGTATGTAGATTCTGAGTTTCTGCTACTGAATTCGCATATTCCATACTAAATATTTTCATAAATGTCTTCAGAAGTCTACCTCCTTTTTTATATTTTCCCTTCTCGGTCCTCCAAATGCATTTCCCTGTTGCAGATCGAGTTCCAGTCCCAATCTATAAATAATATTCCTATTCCCTGCTGAAAGCTGGTTATTTCTCCAATAATGTTGTTAAGATCCATAATAGAAGTTTAGGTTACATATAAACACGTCAGCATAGTCATGCTCCCTTGCCAGTAGTCCATGAATATCACAAATTTACCATTATTTTATCTCCCCCCCGTTCTGTCACTATTGAAGTTCATCTAGCAACTAGTATAATTACTCCCCTTTTCCTTTGTCCCTGATATTCTGCTGAATATCCGTCTTGAAATCCTTTCTTTATCAAATTCACATGCTCATTCCATTCCAAATGCATCTCCTGTAGCATTGCTATTTGCACTCTGTATTTCTTCATGTAATTCAGTACTCTTACCTTTTTGTCTATACTTGTGTGGCCATTCATATTCCAAGACATTATGGACAGTGCAGCCATAATGATAAGAAGGTATTGCGCCCACCTATTTTTATATAACAGTTTTTTAAATGTCTGTTTCCAGCTTTTGTGCTACATGTACCCACTAATATTTGGCAGAATATTCATTTAAACAGTTGTTTCTTGCCATCTCCATTTGAACCTAAGCCACCTTTTACAAGACTTTTTGTTTTAATGAAAACCCTCAAACAAAAAAAAAAACTCCCAGAACACCCTCAGAACTTATTAACTTAAAACATTACAAAGACATGCTTCTGGAGAGTTTCTCCTCGGGCCTTCATTGAAAATTGGCTCGTTCCAAGTCAGACTTTCCCAGTAAACAAATGTTAAATAAATTAGTAAAACAAACATACAAAACTATGTATAGCTTCAAGTAACAAAGTGCAGCCCTCTTGATAGAAACAATTGTCCCAAACTGACAGCTGAACTCATTGAAATTAGTTAATCTAAAATTAGGGTTATCCATGCTAAGATGAATTTTAGAGCCTGTGCTCCTGCTGTCTGCTCTTGTCCTATCTTTACTCCACTCCAAGATGTGAAAACAACTTATATGCTTTCAGAAAACATTCCCCGGGATTCATGAAGCTTGCGCCAGGCGCATGCATAGCGTAGGCGATATAACGCCAAATATGGCCGTCGAGCGATTCAGGTACGATCCAATTCCACGTGCACTACCGGCGTATGCCAGAACTGCGCAGCCCCCGGTGTAGGTATGCTAATCATCCCATGTGCAGTGTCGCACCATGCAAATGAAGGCATATAGTGATTCATGAAGTGGTGCAGGCGTAGCGTAAGCCCACAGAAATGTAAACCAAAAAACACGGTTTACATTTTCCCAAACAGAACATCGGAGCTATGGAAGAGGGCCAGACCCAGGTATCACAACGTTAACATATGCCAATGGCATAAGAAAAGATGCACAACACGTAAATAACAACATTTAATGTCATGTCCACAGTAACGCACAGCACAACCGCAGGGCATGTGTGCGGAAGCTGTAACATAAAGAAATAATATAAAAATGTCATAAAATCGCAACGTAATAGAAATCAGGTTTACAGCATAATACACAATGGTAGGCATGGAACACCACATCCAAGGTGCAAGGGTTGCTAAGGGCTTGCGATAGTGTTCGGCGCGGTAACTATGAATTAGTAGTCAGTGCCATGCAAATGAGGCAGATAATACTGAATCGCAAATGTCCCGCTGGATGAAGGTTGTACCATATGGCGCAGTGGTATAACACTGAGGAGTGACTCAGAGGAGACACATGACATCAGCAGAGGGGTGTGCCACCGTAGCAGTACGCACATTGGAGCATTGCAAATCTGGCCTGTCCGATGCTAAACAAAGCTGCAGGACAGGGGTGGGGAGGAATCATTTAGCTGAGAGCACACATGGTGCCCAAAAGCGCATGTGTACAAGGATGAAAATGTGCCCGAAACCCAGTAATCGGACGCACACGCCGCAAACAATAGCAGAAACAGGAAGGTCAGGGGAAGAAAAGAAGGAAATGCGGAAGTAGGGTAATTGGAGTACTAATGAGCAATCAACACCAATCAACCCACGAAGGCCAATCGACGGCAGCTGACAAGTCTGCTTGCAGAAACCTGCAAAACAGGATAGGGGAGGCATTTGAATGCAAAGAAAGGAGGGGAGGTATTGGATTGCAAAGATAGGAGACCTGACACAGCAGAGCAAAGCAAACTGATAGCAGACCGGCAGTAGCACACATAACGCAAGATACGCCAGGTCCAGGAAAGTACAAATGAAAGTAGGCTGCAGGATGCACGCCATAAAATGGTAGGTGCAACATGCAGAAATGTAAAGGGAAGGTCAAGAGGTAATCCACGGCAGACAAATGTAATTCAACACCAAAGTAACCACAATAGTAGTTCCGGCAGTAAAACACATAAGATAACCTGTAGCTACGATCGTACATACACACCCTATGACATCATTGGTGTTCACAGCACAATAGTATAAAGTGTGAAAGCACCCAACACACACCTGTGTATTCCCAAACACCGCACCATAGGTGTAAACACACGGGGAATTTTTAAAATGTACATGTTGGGAGCTGCCATAGCTGTGATTCATCAGCATGTGTTAGAGACTGACTGTGTTGTGGAGGATGATGCCGACAACCACCGCAGGCCTCGGAGGAGAAGGAGAGTGTTCAGACCAAGGGTAACCTACCAGGGGCTACATGACGTGGAGATAGTAGAGCGTTACAGGGTGGACAGGGACATCTTACAGCAAATAGTGGAGCTGTGCCGGCCATGCCTGAGAACCAGAAACAACAGAGGGGAACCCATCCCAGTGGACACGAAGGTATGTGTAAACCTGCGAATACTGACCACAGGTACCTTTCAAAGGCCAACTGGAGATATAATGGGTATCTGACAGCCATCAGCATCCAGGGTACTACACCAGTTCCTGGATGCCATGTTACCACATGCCAATGAGCAGATATACTTCCCCACAACTCAGGAGGAGTTGGCCAGCAATATGCGCCACTTCCACCATGTGGCACAATACCCAGAGGTACTGGGTGCGATAGACTGCACGCACATACAAATCAAGTCACCACCCGGTGAGCAGGGTAGCCGCTACATAAACCGCAAGGGATTCCACTCCATCAACTGCCAGGTTGTGTGCAATGCCCAGGGCATTATCATGGATGTGTGTGCTGGCAGCCCTGGAAGCTACAATGACTCCCATATCTGGTATGCCTCACAGCTGTAGCAGGTATTTGTCAGGGGGGACATCCCACATGGCCATCTCGTGGGGGATGCTGGCTATGAACTGGAGCCGTGGATGATGACTCCCATCAGAAATGCACACACACCCATGCAAGAATGCCATAATGAGGCACACGCACAAACCAGAATCATCATAGAGCGTGTGTTCAGGATGCTGAAATCATGGTTCCAGTGCTTGGATACATCTGGTGGAGCCTTGCAGTACTCTCCAGGCACGTGTGCCCACATCGTCATAGTATGTGCCATGCTACATAATATGATCCTGCGGAAGCAGCTGCAGCAGGGACAAAATGGTGAAGGCCCTCATAGCTCACCACAGTTGCCAAGGCCATTACAGGCACAGAGGGATTCAGACCATGAACACACTGTGCCAGCCCCAGTAGGCAGACGGAGGCGTGCCCAATATGCCTACGCCTTGGCAAAGAGGGAACGTATAGCACATACTCTGACAGTGTAGGCCCCTACGGACTGACACCTCTCCACCTGCACACACAGTAAAATGGATGGCACACAAACATGACCACCTGTAAATTGTAATGTATAGGTGGCCCAATGTGTGACTCCTACATAGGCAGCCCTCAAACATTGTAAACACAACAGCCAGTGGAACACGGAATGCCAACACCTAAACAGTACATGAGTCTTACAGCATATGGTGGTGCTGTGTGCCTGTCACGTTCCCCGACAGATATATATATATATATATATATATATATATATATATATATATATATATATATATATATATATATATATATATATATATGTACACATATGCATATATATAATACAGATAGAAAGGGCAATATAGGGATATATGGTGATATAGATGGATTCAGCGATATCTGCAAATATAATAGATAGTTCAACGACATTCATACATCTTGGAGGTACAAATAAATAGGATACCACCAACCATGGAATGTGTAACATACCGACATGCGTAACCACGAGGCCATCTGCTTTTACTGTACTTGTGTTTCTACCTACTTCATTTTACTTTTGCATCATCTTAAAAATACTCAATTGTATTTATTACTGCTTGGTGTAACTCATTCTAAGCCTTTTGGTTTAAACACTTGGGCTTCGGACCAGTTGTTTTGCACTGAGAGGGTTTGTGGTCTGCACTGTTGTGGCAGAACAGGTAGCTTACATCCTTCTAGGTTGGGAACTGCTGATTGAGGGCTCAGTGTCTGTTATTCTAAAAGTGTATTAATTCTGGTTTAAGCAATTGGGCTTTCAGGCCAGTTATTTTACATTAAGAGGGTTCGTGGTTTGCACTCTTGTGGGAGGAGAGGCTGGACTCTGCCCTTCTGAGCTGGGAATTTCTGGTTAAAGGCTTATAGTGCATGCATATCTGAACTGCTTCTTACCGGGTTGGTGCCTTGTTTGCTGTGGCATAGACTGGATTCGGGCCTGCTGGATCTAGCTTTGTTTGTGTAACTTGAGCACTAATCCAGACATTCTCTAAAGTATTCAATTGTATTTATTACTGCTTGGTTGTAACTTGATTAAAGTGTAGCTATCATTCTAAATCTTTTGGATTAAGCACTTGGGCTTCAGACCAGTTGTTTTACATTAGGAAGGTTTGTGGCAAGCACTGTGGTGGCAGGACAGGTAGCTTTCATCCTTCTAAGTTGGGAACTGCTGATTGAGAGCCCAGTGTCCAAGGGTATTAGTTCTGGTTTAGGCACTTGGGCTTCAGGCCAGTTATTTTACATTAAGAAGGTTCGTGGTCTGCACTCTTGTGGGAGAAGAGGCTGGACTCTGCCCTTCTGAGCTGGGAATTTCTGGTTAAAGGTTTATAGTGCCTGAATATTTGAACTGTATCTTACTGAAATTGGTACACCTTGTTTGCTCTAGCATAGACTAGATCCAGGCCTGCTGAATCTAGCTTTGTTTATATGCTTGTTGTTTGTTTGCTTGTTATTTCCCTGGAAGCTAATTCCACCTAATATGCGGCTTCTCAGCGCTTCTGTGGATCACTAGTGATATCTGCATTGCTTACTGTACTAGTTCCTTGTTTCACTTGAAAGATACTGTTTGTCGTTTTTGCATTTAGTTACTTGTAACACATTGCACTCAAGTTACCTGGCACTTGCTCACTAAAGCAATTATATAAGTCAGCACTAAAAATTAAAAGCACTACACCCTCACTCCCCACTGGCCCTTGTTTTCAATTATTAAGGAATTCCCAATATTATTCTAGCATGTCCAAAGGTCAGTTGTCAATCTCCTCTCTGGTCCAGCTGGTGAATCTGGGAATCTTGAGGCAATGTTATAACTGCCTCATGTACACAGACAACCCTCTCCTCCTCCCACATAACACAAATACTTGCGAGAGCTGCAGCTATTTAGCCAAACTGGAGGCTGAGCTCTCTCAACTCAGGACTGGCAAGACCAGACAGGAGGAGAAGGCAACTACACACATCACAAAACCAGCCTCACGTAATGCTTCCACACCACTGAATCAAACACATAAACACACAAAGACATACTCGGAGGCTCTGAGTAAAAATTTACCTAAACAGCAGAGGCCTCCAAAGCAGACACCCAAACAACTGCTACCTCAAGACACCCCACAAGCAACACATAAACCACAAAAGCAGTGTGCAAAGCAGTCACAGCCCTTAAGGCCAAATACAACACCAAACATACTTGTCATAGGTGACTCCATAGTCAGACACACTGACGTCCCACTCACCAGGCTGAACAAGGAGAGGGTCACAGTAATAATACAGCAAACATTGCAAGTAATACACACTAGTGATGAGGTTGGAGTTAAAACTGACTGGCAATGGAACATTGCATTGTACAGCAGAAAGGCATTTCTTCTTAGGAACATACAGTTCATAGTTACAGTCTGATTCATTGATTGCAAAACGCATATAAGTAGCAGCAGTCTGATGCAATATTTGCAACTAACATATAAGTAAGGGAATAAAAGTATATGGAGAGATGAATAGAAGGAGAAAGTTTTAGATGAGAATAAGATCGAGAGAGAAGTGAGAAAGAGAGAAAGAAGGAATCTAAGGCCTTGAATGAGGTGAAAAAGGGGTTTGTTTTCCATAGAAAGAATGGAACAGGATTTTGATATCATTGGTGTGTATGGGTTGATCCAGCAGAGCGGAGGGTATGACTCATGGATGTGTCGGTACATGAGTGGCTATCCCAGTGAAGTGTGGGGTAGTGTCAGTCACACATCAGTAGTAGCTGTCTGAGGCCCACTGTCCACTATACCAACATAGAAGGTATGTTACCCGTGGGGTATGATGTTGACTCTGTCACTTGTTACAATGTGTATAGTGGTCCCGGACACAGTTAATTGCACGTGGAGCACCTCTGATGCATTGTGCTAAGTAACTTGCCAGGATGTGTGCAAAACATAGTGGGATATGGGAACCCCTCAGCTGTGGGTGTGCCGGTCCAGGTATGTGCCTGAAAGGTATGGTCTCTGTCTATAACCTGTCATTGCAGGTGTGCTCTGCAGAGCCTAGAGGCAGGTCCCAGTCACTGCAGAGATGTTTGAGTGGTGCATTATAAGGTGTGCCTTGCCTGCGTGCATCACAGAGGAAGATGCAAGCATTGTGTCACATGACCCCATGTCGTGCCTGCCAGTTACCGCCCTGCCGGTGACAGTTATTGGAAACTGTGCAAGACAGGCAGTATAGAAGCAGCAAGAGCCTTACATGTGAGCTTTACTTCCAGGGCGGACAGGTGCAAGTCATCTGTGCCACAGCATTGTGTTTGACCAGGACAGTCATAGCGGACAGATACCAGATGCCTGTGGAATGACAATAGGAGCACAGGCAACTGTTGAAGTGACACAGTCAGTCATTGTACAGTGGTATCGTGTCCGGACGAATGCAAAATGCTCCCCAGGGCTTGGCCCACACCCTCAGGGCTATAAGACTGGTGAGCTATTGCATGTCCCTGCACACATAGTCTGTGAAGTGGCATCACAGGGCAGTCAAACTAAAATGGAGAATGACAGTCATATCGTACCTGGTGAGGTGTGGCATGGGTGCATAGGTTATGTTACAGAAGCAGTTACCTGACAGCAAGATGTAAGCGACTAACGCCTTGTGTAGCCTGCTGTGTGGAACTGCAGTGTGACTCCCTACAGAGTCAGCTATGACTGGTGTGTTGTGAATGTTATAACTCACCATTGGCTGTATATGATGGGCACACATGAGTCTGTGTGCTATAAGCTGGTGATGTTGTCTTCCATGATGGGGGCTACCTCTGGTGCCTACAGTGAGTATTGAGACGTACTGCACAAGTTGTCCTCATAGGTGTGGCCAGTGGTGTAGATCATGTGAGACTATGTGATGGGTGGGGTGTGTTGCGAATGTTACACATCCCCAAATGACTGTCAGGTGCAGTCAGGGTTGGTGACAGCATTACCCCTAGCCATAGCTGTCAACCTCCTGTCCCTAAACTGAGGAACATTAGCCCTCATACTGTGTGACAAATGGGAAAAATGTGGAACACTTACAACTGGCTTACTAACAGCTTCAACTAGGAAGGGCATATGATGGTTAAAATAGGCTGGTCTTTCGTATAAAAAAGATATTCCAATGAATTAATACGATTCTCATCTATTTAGCCATGGTTAGCAGGTAAACAATTTACAACAATGAATGTGTGACAGACCCTTCCAATGTGGAACCTTGAGGAACATGCACCTTTTAGAACCCCAAATAAGGTACGTTCCTCGTAATGAGGTACACATGAGAGCTATGCCCCCAGCACGGCTGCAGAAGTGCATCCCCCACAGGCTGTAGTGCCGTATGTTGGGAGGTGAGCATTGAATGTGTACATGAGACAATTGCTCTATTGCCATATGTACGACATAGCCCTCATATAGGCAGGCAGTAGCACTGGTCCGTGACAGTTGGACATGCCTGTATATACAACCATGTCCCACAGGATATGTGCGTTACGTGTGTACAACAGCTGTCGTATCTTAAGCAAGCTGGGAAGTGTAGGACAGCCAGTGTACCTGTGGGAAATGGTGTGGAATGGGTGCTATAGTAATCAGTAGCTCATGACATGCTCACAAGTTCTGAACAAGTGCCTAGCATGACCATTCAATACAGATAGGGTGTTGGATAATATCAACCCACAAGTGGTGATGACAGTCATTTAGGGTGGCACCGCACTATAACCCTGCTGAGTATGGTGTGCATGTCCATGAACCATTAGCACTGTAGATGTTAGCAGTACAGATGTACAAGACAGCACAGATATTTGATTACAGATACCTTTGCATGTCACAGGAGTGTTCCACCAGTGGCCTGTTGACAGGCTCACAACTACAAAAGGTGCAAGAGTGACATGTGCACAGCACACCAGTGCCAGCTACAGCAGAACAGGGTTAATGTGTTGTACCCCACCCTCATTGTAGCCCATACCACACAGACAAATGTTAGGCATCTGTGTATGTAAGGCTGTGAATGGTCATGACCTATCAGTATAGCTGTGTCAGTGTTGTGAACAACATACAGAATGGGCTGTGTGGGTAAGGTGTGTGACATATGTGCACAGTCTGATGGATGATACCAGCAGTGTCACCACCTGGTGAACATCCCTGTACCCATAAACTACTACCTAGGCTGTGGTCAACATTATGGACACTGTGTAAGGGATGGTGCTGTGCAGTGTACCCCCCGACATGGTGACGTCTCCAGGCCCCTTAGGTAGTCATATGAGGTACCCATGTCATGTCAGGGTGCCATCCATGAGCACGGAGATCACTGGACAGTCATATACAGCACTGTGGTGACCAATATTGGATCACATACCACCTGTAAGGAATAATGACTATGCATGGATGTGCGATACCAGCCTTCACAATCCTCACCTCCACTATGCAGCATGCTGTCTACCTTGCAGAAGGACATTTGGTACATCATGATGATGGACATGCTACATGTCCATATCCTGATCTATAAGACATATGTCATGGACAGCCACCGTCCTAATACTAGGATCGCCACAGGCTGGACAGATCCCTGTGCCATATATGTGACATACTCCCGCCATACCATGCAACCCTGTCCATCAAAGCTGCACATGTCATCCCAGTCATACATGGTGTGATGGCCGCATGGTAGATGTACTATCAACTGACTGGATCAGTAATGTGGCACAATGGCTGTCTATTACAGCTTGGAAACTGTGCCCGCACATGCTATGGTTGATAACCATCCTGGCGAATGTTGTCTGACTAGCCATTGTCCCATGTCTATCACATGTGCAATACAGGCAATCTGTGGCAGGATGTTGAACAGTTGTACAGTGCTGTGCAGATGTATATGGCAAAACACATGCATGTACAGGTGTCCATGCGTATGTGTGCATTGTCACTGCTCAAGTCCATTACGGCTGTGTCTGTGTTGATATGTGATATATACACAGCATCCAGGTCAACAGTAGTACCGTGGACACATCCAGGCATGTGCAGATAGGTAAGAACACAAGTGCAGGCAAATAGACATGCCCACAGCAAGACAGCATTTACATGGAGTATGAACACTGTAATGAGGTGACACACATATATGGTGATGATATCCAATGCATAATGGGTGTGACATGTATGACACAAACATGTCAGTCATGTCAGTGTCATGATGCTTTGCAAAGATAACTGTGCAGATGTAGTAGATGTCATAGAAATGTATGTGCAGCAGTATCTCTGTACATTTCTGAAACTGTGACCTGTCACCATCATTATGTCATACAGATAATGCCTCATACACGCCTCCCAGCATACACCCGCCAGGAGGATGATGTCCTCATCCCACAGCTCCATGACAACTATGACTTGTTGTTCAGCCATGTGCCACAGCATGCCCAACAGCGGGATGACCTGTGGCAGGATCTACGCAGGAGGGTGAACGATGTGGGTGGCCATAAACGCACCTACCAGCAGATGTGCAGACACTGCATGGACTTGATACGACATGCAAAACAGTGCGCCACTGCAATCACCAGGGAACAAGGTGGAACAAGTGGTGGGCCACCAACCCAGCCCCCACTTACACACACCGAGGAGCTACTGGCCAGTCTGGGTCACCCAGGGAACAGCATCCAGAAACACTAGCTGCCATCGTGGAGGTGGGTGTCTCCCAACCAATGAGCCTGGAGTTGCCTGGTAAGTCAGTACTGCACATATGGCTATTATATCCCATGTAGTTGCATGTGTCACTGTACATTATGTAAAGTAACAACATATGCAAGGTATGTGGACATACATGCTGCATACTACAGTATGCTACGTTGTGTATGCACACATGTGCATACTATATGCTATTACACAGGTGAATGTGTTCACATGCACAGTGCAACCTGTGGCTGTCATACAGTCATGGATAATGTTCATACTGGTGTGTCACCCCTATACAGGTACCTCTGGCGTGCCGCACAGACATGAGTCCATTGCAGGTGAGACTGTCATCAGTATCAGGCATGTTACAGTGTAGATCTATTTACCATGTGGCCAGTTAACACTTGCACACCTGATGTTTGTTCCAGTCACGATATGCAGGTCGCACCACCCTTCATTCACACAGGCCACCCATGTGCAATATATACAAACGTAATGATACACCGACTTGAAACCACAGTACTTGTCATTGCGACATGTGTGGTCAGCTGTGCATACAATGGTGGAGGTGTTCTACAATGGAGGCATATGTAGTATGCATTGGAACAACATGTGTGGTA
Source organism: Protopterus annectens (assembly GCF_019279795.1). NCBI lineage: Eukaryota > Metazoa > Chordata > Ceratodontiformes > Protopteridae > Protopterus > Protopterus annectens. The sequence goes on along the minus strand of NC_056729.1, from coordinate 1,646,459,021 downwards.
TGTACACAGTACCACACAGTGAGCTGTGATATGGGCAGCCCACAGGTGTCACCATTGTGTCATATGCCCCTGCATTGGGTGCACACATTGTGATGTGCCACCTGACATGTCCCAGACATGTAGTGTTCTGTCTGCAATATTGTCACACTATTGCATGACCTATACCCCACATACCAAACATACAACCCGTTGTCTGCATAGCCCTGTGGATTGTGGCATATCTGACATCTATGGGTGTATGTCATATGGGACAACACAGACATGTGGAAAAGATGCCCATCACACACAATTGGCCAACACATGTGCACATATGGCCATGGGGGATGGCCAGAGACATGTAGCCACACAGTACTTGGGATGTGTATACACCCTGTTGCACATTATCCACACATGGTCCAATTATAGCCTTAGTTGACCGATTATACAGTTGATGTGGTACACTGGACAACCTAAAAGCCTGTGCACAGCTACTGGAGGTGTCACTGAAGTCTACCATATACGATCTGTTGAACATCACGACTGTGTTGCAGTTATGGCTATGCAATGTGTACATATTATGCATTCTACAGCAACATAGATGCCTCATGTTGCCATGCAATGGCACAGTGTCTGTACTTCACACTGTATAGCAATGTAGACACCTCACACTACCCTCCCATGCTCATGCACATTTGCTAAACATGCATTCTATCTGTAGGGCATACACACAACACTGCAATGTGAAGCCCATTATGATGCTGTACATGTGTCAGGACACCATTGTGTCAAACATGTATGCATGTTAATGCACATGTCAGCAGATTACATGTCAAGGTCACGTCAGCCATGTGTACTGTTATCCTGTTCTGGGCCAAATGGTGTATCACAGGGATGCATGCATACTACCATGATTGTGTGAACTGCATTGCTACTGATATGACACCTGCTTGCTGTAGTGTGCACCCCAGGGAGGCATGCTTACTAACACTATTAATGTCTGAGCTGCATGTCCTCTGCTGTATCGCAGGCATGCTGCATGCCATCTGACAAATCACATGCATGGTGTGTCTGTGTGTGTCTGTGTTTGTGTGTGTGTGTCTGTGTTTGTGTGTGTCTGTGTGTGTCTGTGTGTGTGTGTGTCTGTGTGTGTGTGTGTGTGTGTGTGTGTGTGTGTGTCTGTGTGTGTGTCTGTGCATGTGTGTGTCTGTGTGTGTGTGTGTGTGTGTGTGTGTGTGTGTGTGTGTGTGTGTGTGTGTGTGTGTGTGTCTGTGTCTATTGTACTTTACAGTATTTCTTTGCATTCACAGGTGATGTAGGTGCGTTACCCTCCTGCGGTCCATCTGATGTTAGTGTCCCCACAGATACTAGCGGTGATGAACATATGCATAAGGTACAGGCAGGGATGTCAGGGGCTGAATCTGTGCCAATGGTTACCATCCCAGCTATGTCCCCCTCTTCCCCGCACACAGTTCTGCTGCCAACACATACTGCATCACCAGTGGCCATAGAGGAAGGACAGTCAGCGTCTGTTAGTGTGGAACAGGAACATGTGGTGGCTACAGAAGTGTGTCTACACACCATGGTGTCAGTGTAATGACTGCAGATGTGCCACACAGGCATGTGGCCAGTGCTGCTCGTAGGAGGACCTCTGGCAGACATGCACCTGCAGGACAGAACGCAGCAGCTGGTATCACCAGACGCATGTTCCAGACTGTAATGGCGGCACAGGCACGTGCTGAATGGCAGAATAGAGAAGGGCAGAGGCTGCAGAGGGCTGCTATCCATACCCTAAATGACAACATCCAGGCATTGGAAAATGCTCAACAGCAGATTGCTAATGTTCTGGATAGGCGATTAGGTGAAATGGTTGGAATCCTTGACCAAGGCATGGCAATCCGCGAGTGGGAGCTGTCTGTGCTGGAACTCCTGGTAGGAGTGAGGCGTAGGCCAGCAACACCACCTAGTGTAGGTCGACATGAGTGTGCCACCTCACATGCCCGCTCCCATAGTGCCGGTAGCAGTAGCAGTGCAGCTGGTGCTGCGCTGTCAACACCAGGACACAGCAGGCCACGTGGACGTGGCCCTGGATGGTCTCAGCGGGGATATGGTTCCAGCGGACGTGTCGTCGGACAGTAGTCACTCTGTACCTCCACCTGGTAGTGCCCATGCAACCCCAGGCAGGCACAGGTCACGTGGCCATGGACGGACACAGTGGGCTGTACAACCTGCTCTGTACAATCTGGGGCTGTCAATTATACCTCGTGTAGGCCTCACAAATGGCAGAACTGTGTACACACATACACGCACACAGCAAACACAACTGTAGGGCTCCACAACATCCACATGCATTCTGCACAGACATGTCCAGTCAACTCACCAGCCCTTACACACACACATGATGTTATCCATTGGTGCAGCCTATGCCCCTGGCAAACATATCACCATGTGCATATGATGAAGCCTGTGCTGCATCCCTGTCATCCACACCATCGGTGCAGGGTTATGCACAAATATTCTGATGCACAGGGTGAACAGCATAGTGAGAGGTATATGTAATATTACCTGTGTATGCATAGTTAGGGATGTGTATGTTGCAGTGGTTGTGTGTGAATACTGAGAGATGTGTATGTGACATAGGTTGTGTACTGTCGACATGCACCAGTCATACCATGTAGTGCAGGTGCAGCATGCATTGTGATGTGTTCACGGTATGTGTCTCAGTTACATCTGTAGCACCATGTTGGTTGTGATACCCTGGTTCCCGGAAGTAAATGCACACACAGCCAGGAAATGGAACAGCTTGTTATAAGTTCACCAAGGCAGATTCAGTAAATCCAGGTAGGCACCAAACGAATTCAAATAATTCCTTTATTCAGAACCACAGAATAATAGCACACAAGCGCTTTCGCTCAGAGGAATTCTGAGCTTTATCAAGTGACCACTTGGTCACTTGATAAAGCTCAGAATTCCTCTGAGCCAGCGCTTATTATTCTGTGGTTCTGAATAAAGGAATTATTTGAATTCGTTTGGTGCCTACCTGGATTTACTGAATCTGCCTTGGTGAACTTATAACAAGCTGTTCCATTTCCTGGCTGTGTGTGCATTTACTTCCTGGTTTGGTTTTTTGCTGTTTGTTTGATACCCTGGTTCCCTCCTATGGTGTACTTGCATGTGCCTACAGGTAGCAGTGTTTGCAGTCCCACACGTGTAACTGTGGATTACTCACAGGCATGTCTGGCAATAGCATGCTACATGTACCGTCAACCTGACTGTTGGACACACCAACATGACACAGATGTCTGCACATATACTGCACCTGACGCATGTGGTCGGTGCCACAGGCTACACTGGACAGAGACGTGACATACATAGCAGGACACATTACAGGTATGGTGACATGGTGCAGGGGTTGTACACAGCGGCCAGGCCAATGATGATATGAGGTGTCACTTGGTAGCTGGAGGCCACACTGTGCAGCAGTAGGACCCTGTAACAGTACGGGAACATGGCCGCATTCACGGGGTGTACACCACTATAACACACTCCCCATAGTGTGCAGGTGGGGACCCTTGCCTATGTGGTCATCACCCTCACAGTACCATGCACCCACATGACGTGTCACAGAGAAGGGACATGCACAGGTAGCCAGTATGGCTGGGACCTATGGCATCAACAGGGTTGTGCAATGCACCACCATTACAGGTTAGTCACCACGTGGGGTTAGTGATCATTTCCCACCATATATTAGCATACACCCTCACACCAAGCACCAGACATACATACAGACACACACACACTGTGGTGACCACACATGTGTATACGGACAGCCGACGTGTGTGATGCACCACACCGGCCGACGTCATGCTTCCCACACTGATGTATGCACAGATCTCTACAGTGGTGTACAGGGATGTGTAGCAACTGGGACATATTCCCCACGATATGTGGCATCCCTGGTCACACATTCGGACACACATGGCAGTGCTGGGAATGATACACCTGCCATATTATGACACGTTTGATAGACATGCAGCGGTATTGATTGCATTATGTGTACCAACACTATATCTGGCAAATGTGCTGCTATATGCACATGGGAGGTTGTAGGTGTTACAGTTGCCATGTGACATATAGCTGTTAACAACTGACCGCTGTGTATGCATTATGTCAGCACCATCACGTAACAGCGACAGAGCGTACTGTTTGCACATGGCATGATAGGATGGTGTGTGACACAACTGTGAGCCACCCCCTGCATACATACATCTAGACAGGTGGTTCACCATGTTATTTACACACATCCCTCCATACGTGCTGTTTGTATGTCACCGTATACAGGTGTCAATGATAGGTCTGCATTGCATCTGCATGTCGTAGGTAGGTGCAACTATGTTACAGACATCGGCCACTGCACATGCATGGTTGCTGCATGCACAGTGCAGATGTCACATGTGTCTCCTGTTGCCATGTTTGTATGCATTGCTATTGTTGGACGTGTGTTGACATACATAACACATGGACTGCGGTATGATATCACGGGTGTCACAGGCGACCAGTACAAGGGTATGTGTCCCGGTCAACACTGCTACCCCCTGTAGTGTGAGCATTCAACAACATGGGCCCACCTTCCATTCGCGTGTGTAGCATTGATTAGGCCAGTGTTATGCACGAGGTACATCAAGGGCTATGTATGTATGTGTTGTGTGTGCAGTCCGTGCACACATCCACACAATCACATGTATGACATATCCAGACATGTGTTCATTGGTGTACAGCAGCAGTCAGGTGTCACAGCTGTGTAAGGGCCGTGGTATGTCTTGAGCCAACCTGTTCATGTATACTGGTATCATTGCAATGCATAACAACTGTTGGATCCCTGTTGGTACATGTGTACTCTGCAGAGCTGGTGTACACCGCTGTACAGCCCAGTGGTCATGTGTCACATGGTGTTGTGGGACCATAAGGCTGTGTAGTGCTCCACCGATGACATGGTGCTGAATTGACAGCTACAGTGTACACTGCAGTGTGTACGTGTGTGACCTGCACCTGTGACAGCTGTGATGGCAGCTGTGTGTGTACAGGTCACTGCATGTGTGACCGCCCTGTGCGTGAGAACAGTTATACCTTACTGTGCCCTTCTGTGTGTACACTCCATCTGCATGCAAGACGGCCATTTGCAACAGCTAAGTGTATGAGCATGCCCAGTATGCTGTTGTGTAGATGGACACACAGTACATTCCACACTGCGCCCTTCCGTGATTAGACTCCGTGTGCATGCAAGTTGGCCCTTTGCAACTGCTAAGTGTGTGAGCGTGCCCAGTACGCCATTGTGTAGATGGACACACAGTACATTCCACACTGCGCACTTCCGTGATTAGACTCCGTATGCATGCAAGATGGCCCTTTGCAACTGCTAAGTTTGTGAACATGCCCAGTATGCCGTTGTGTAGATGGACACACAGTACATTCCACACTGCGCCCTTCCGTGATTAGACTCCGTGTGCATGCAAGTTGGCCCTTTGCAACTGCTAAGTGTGTGAGCGTGCCCAGTACGCCATTGTGTAGATGGACACACAGTACATTCCACACTGCGCACTTCCGTGATTAGACTCCGTATGCATGCAAGATGGCCCTTTGCAACTGCTAAGTTTGTGAGCATGCCCAGTATGCCGTTGTGTAGATGGACACACAGTACATTCCACACTGCGCCCTTCCGTGATTAGACTCCGTGTGCATGCAAGTTGGCCCTTTGCAACTGCTAAGTGTGTGAGCATGCCCAGTACGCCGTTGTGTAGATGGACACACAGTACATTCCAAACAGATGTGTGATACTAAGCGTGTGGGCATGGCCATTGACATCCTGTATAGCCATGGTGGTCATCCAGGCAACAGATGTCCATTTTCAATGTCACGATGGATGCCTACATTGAACACACTGGTTGCTCTCTCGAAGGGTGTACTGTCTGTGGCGCATCCCATATCTATTTAGTGTTGTAGTGCTCCGTAGATATTAAGTTGGCCCGATGACAGCACTGCCGTGTTTGTGTACGTCTACCTTGGGACAGTAATATGCTTTCAGACTGCTCACTCTATAAACATTCCCAATCGGCATCTTTGCCTTTGCGGACGATGTCACCCACCTAGAAGTATGCCTCTGAGAGTGCTGTGTTCAGTAATCTCGGTAGCGCGTTCTGTAAATGCGTAAAGCTGTAGTGTGTTAAAGTAGTTAGGTGTATGTTCAACTCCCGGCCCTTCCAAGTGTGTGTGTGTGTGTGTGTGTGTGTGTGTGTGTGTGTGTGTGTGTGTTTCCAGCTGCCTGGGGACACAGTAATGCTTTTAGATGCCTCACAACACATACATTCCCTATCGGCGTCTTTGCCTTTGCGGATGATGTCACCCACCTAGAAGTATGCCTCTGGGAGTGCTGTGTTCAATAATCTCGGTAGCGCGTTCTGTAAATGCGTAATGCTGTAGTGTAATAAGGTAGTTAGGTGTATGTTCAACTCCCAGCCCTGCCAAGTGTGTGTGTGTGTGTGTGTGTGTGTGTGTGTGTGTGTGTGTGTGTGTGTGTATGTGTTTACAGCTGCCTGGGGACACAGTAATGCTTTTACATGCCTCACAACACATACATTCCCTATTGGCGTCTTTGCCTTTGCGGATGATGTCACCCACCTAGAAGTATGCCTCTGGGAGTGCTGTGTTCAGTAATCTCGGTAGCGTGTTCTGTAAATGCGTAATGCTGTAGTGTGATAAGGTAGTTAGGTGTATGTTCAACTCCCGGCCCTGCCAAGTAAGTGTGTGTGTGTGTGTGTGTGTGTGTGTGTGTGTGTGTGTGTGTGTGTGTGTGTGTGTGCACGCTCTCATCCGCCTGGGGACTCAGGTTATGCTTTTAGACACTTTGCACCACAGATATATCCTGCTGACGTCTTTGTCTTTGCGGATGTTGACACGCACCTAGTAGAATGCCTGTGTGTCTGCTGTGTTTAGTAATCTCTGTAGCACATTCTGTAAATGCGTCATGCTGTAGTGTGATAGGGTAGTAATGTGTAAGTTTGATTACCAGCCCTGCCACGTGTGTGTGTGTGTCTGTGTGTGTATGTCTGTATCTCTCTCTCTCTCTCTCTATATATATATATATATATATATATATATAAAAAATCTATTTTCTGCCCATAACTCTGCTCTTGCATGGACAGCTGACTGTTTCATGTATCGCATATTTGCATAGCTTTCACATACCAATGGGGTATGTTGCAAATCCTAACATTGTCCATGCAACGTCCGTGTTACGGGCGGGGTTACACGCCCTTACAGGCATTTGCTGTATATCTTGGCAGACATCTATCCTTGCTGTACTCTCACTGTACTCGTACACGCCGGAGGCTTCATGTATCATGGCCTAGTTTTGCTGTGTGCACGGCTGTGGGTATGTCCCACTGTCATAATTTGTGACAGCCCTATAGGTACTTCATGTAGACTGCTGTGTCATTTGACATGTCAGCACATACCTGCGGACAGTACTGAACGTCCTACTGCAGCGCATTTCATACCTTCTGCGTTATCTTGCAGTCGATATTGCTGTTTCCTCACACATGTATCTGTTTCTGATCATACCACTTCACCTCCTAGAGCAAAGTTCTGGACAAAGCCTTATCTGATAGTGGGACACATAGGGTCAGTATTGACATATTGCTCTTACAAACGTAGATAGTTGACACAATAATAGGTTTTGCATTAGTATGGCTTTTCTGTCGGATTTGGTGTCGTAATCACATGTTTGTCATTATTTCATGACTTCAGTTATCAGGAATGTGCCAGAATGTTACTGATGTTACCTGGAACACACCAAACATATGAGGCAGAACTCTGCACATTCTGCATAAATCTGTACAGTTGCGGAGTATGTGTCTGATACAAGATATCAACTTTCTGACACCAATACACACACTGTATGGCGGCATCACAGGCCACATGCCATTACATTTATATTGCAGGATACACCCACCCAGTGAGTTGTATTCCTCACACAGGCCAACAGCTGCTTATCCACACTAATTGGTCTATCATGTACCGTATGTGTGCACCGGTATTTGCGCTTTCCGTCAGTGGCAGAGCTCATGTATGAGTATGGGGGACTGGACATTGTTATGGTGACACTGCATAACACCCTGAGGGACAAATTACTTTTGTGTCTATTAACCTTCCACATTGACATTCACAGGGCATACGTTGTCATTCACATTTGTCGGAGTACATGCGTATGACTTGTACATGTTTTCTCATTTGTCCTGATGTCTTTCTTTTCACCTGTCCACCTAGTATCACTAGTTATGTACATGTATTTTGCACAGGTTACCTTCATACCCCTAACCTGTACACATTATGGGTAAACACCCTGACGTTTGACCTTTGCCCTTGTTACATTTGTCATAGTAATGTGCCTTTCTGGTAAATTGCTGGCAAGGCATTACGAACTGTGCAGTTAGATAATAGTGACTGACATTTCCATTACATGATTAGCAACACTCATAACATACATATTCCTGGCTATGCCAGTATTCTCACAATGTTCTGACTTTGTCTGGGGTATATCTAATATAGTCCCTATTTGTAGTTCATGTACTATGCGTTAGTGCAGCTGTGTTATTCTGACAGTTTGCCAGTTATGGGTACCATCTTGGTCGTACGCATGTCCATCCATGATAATTACCTACATGACACTGATATAGGGCCCTACATATTGCCAAAATGGTTTACGCAATATCCAGTGTATGGTTTGCCCCATTATTGAGAATATAGGCGTGTGCTATACCCACATTACTCCCACAGGATGGGCCTACGAAATCTCTGCCAAACAACACCTAGGCCAATTTCTGCATACCCATGATTCCCATACCTGACAACCCTCTACAGTACCCATTACACATGTTTAATGTGTGCGGTACTGAAGTGTGGAGATACTTATATGCACTCCCCACTCTCCGGATATCAGTTCGTACGTCATACATTCTATCGACACATGTGTCATCACCCTTGCACCTGCTACTGTTGCATGTACAGCTATATCGTATTTGCTGAGGTCACTTATTTTGCGTCAGTGTCGGTTAACACTACGTATGGATCAATTTTTGGGGTCCTGCAATGGACACCTATCTGCATGTTTAAAGTGTAGAACTTGCTGGACTGTCACTTTCTGGCCAATGGTTTGGAATGCAGCGGTTTATTCACCTTTCGTGCATGTCTGTTTGTCTACCCATATTAGCTATAACATGGCCTATTTATGTACATATGTCATATCTACGGGACATATGTCTGTTGTGTATACATATATACATGTACAATCCTCATTTCATAACTTGCTTTGGTTTATGTCTGTGGATTATGTGTATACACATATATCTATATCCATACCATACCTTTCCACTCCATACCATACCTTTCCACTGTACAGATTGTCACAGAGTGTACAGCTGGTTGCCTCTCTATCTTCGGTGTGTTTTACATAAACCTGTGTCTATCTGGCAATTTAGTGGCATTTCATTAAAGACTTACGTTGGGAAATACTGGCAAGCAGTTCAGGTTACGACTGCATACCCTTCAGAGAATACATGCTACTGACACACCCGTTATTCTATCCACTTTCTATGTTTGTTCTGGCACATATCTGGGGTTTGTCCCTATTTGTACCGGTAGTTTGCGTGCCTTTGTCCGGTTTCATACTTTACGTGGTTAACAGGTTTGAGCCATGTATATCTAACGTGGGGGAAACAGCATTCATTTACTATGCTGTGAGCAGATCACACACGCACAGGCGCACTTGCATTTCCTTATTGTGGGTTACGCGCAGGCACACATGCATATCCTTATTCTGGGTTACATATGTTTACTAAGTCTTTGTGCTTATGTGGGCTTTATTACTTGTGACAGTACCAGTAAATTATCTGTAATCCGGTTAATGGACGTATGCGAAACACACGTTCACCTTTACATATTTAACTGTCTGTACAGCACAGACGCATTCATTACACTTTCACATTATATGTGCTGTAGTCGTAGTTGAACCGGGACTGCATTCACGTTGGCCGGATGCTGTAACCACTATACTTTTGGTGTTCTGACTCATTTATATGCATACCCATAGTACATAGCTACATTAACATATGCCTCACCGCTTCACTTACGACACAGGCATCCATTCTCCTGCTGGGAAAAATGCGGTACTACATGTTACACATTCCCTATTCCCTACTGCTCTGGACCCAAGCTGCATATTTAATCACTGTAGGGATATTCAGAACCCCAAGGCTTATAGTCCTGAAACATACAGGTCTTTAATTGTTAGGGTGTTCATGTGGTGATCTGGGTTTAGGCTTGTCCGCCTGGTGAACGGAACAGCACTGACCGTGTTCAAATGTCAGACAAAGCACATGGACAGGGTTTGTCCATTTTAAACATTTTATCTGTGTTTACAGACACAGGTGTTTGGGCACCTTAATATAATAATAATGTTGGCAATACATAATATGGGTGGGGGTGGTTACAATACATAATCCATGGTGAGTGGTGTTCCCATTCACATTTGACTATTTCCTGTATTCATTCTTACGAGGATTATTATTTTGCACATGACTTAACTATGAATTAACTACGGGTATGCAGTAGTGCAGTCAACATATGTGACGGCTTGTTACAGTGTATATGTACGGACCTCTGTAATACTGGGGACTACCCCACATCCTTCACAACATTTCATGGTTATGTACATACTATTATTCTGTGAACTTTCTAAGTTTGTGAGAGCAGTAATTACATCTGTCCCTATTTGTCCACCCATCCTTTTAGGCTTTGTCCAGATTTTACTGTACTTCCAAAATCACTGGCTTTGCTCATGTAGTACACCAGACTTAATTCCCCCCCCCCCTCTTGACTTTTAATCCTACTTTGTGCTTAATAGTTAGCAAATACCTTTTTTCGTTTTCCTTGCAATCCTAATATGCTCTGACCTACTTCTCTCATCTCTCCTCCTAATCGTCTTCTTTCTTTTCTTTTTCTCACCTCCTGACTACTATCTCTTCCCTCGTTTTATATCTTACTTTTACTCCTTCCACGTCTCTACCTACCTGAGCTTTAACTTTTATCTATATGGTAAATGCTTTATGGCATAACCTTTATGTATTAAGTAAGATGCGTTGAAACTGACCCAACGTTATTCATGATTACTATTGTTTGTGTGCCTTAATTCTTGTTGATTTTATTACCAATGTTTTTCTTATTTTTATTCTATGTCTTTATTAACAACATGTCTATTTGTTATGTTTTGTGTGGAGCTTTTCTCCCCGGGCCTCTACTGAAAATGGAAATATATCCAGCTAGACTAGCCCGGTCAACAAATGTAAAATAAATAAATAAATTGTTGCTGTAATAGGTTGAGAGGTGGTGTCGGTATGTGATTGAGTTGAATATATACTGTCGATAATTCAGTGGGGAGTAGGGTTACTACCTGTTCCTCTTTGCGAGGGGAAGTCCCACTTTGGGCAGTTGTGTCCTGCGACGAAACCTAAGACATGGCAAATGTCCTGTGAATTTAAGACAAAAATATATTTCTTATTTTCTTTACTAGTTGCATGATACAGGTATTTTGTATCTGGAACACATAACTATTATTTGGGATAGCATAAGCTATTCAAATGCTATGGAATAAGCTTTTATCTTGGCATACAAGCGTAATTCTGTCCTTTGCACTGGCCGGGGGTATGTTTTATCCTGCAAATTCTCACATTTCTACAACGGATGTCCCACCTTGGACATCTGAACAGGTGGCAACCCTAGTGGGGAGGCCTGCATGGTGGACAGCTGTTCCATCCTGCATAGTATGTTTTGCATGTCTGTGTAGAAACTGAACAGTACCATGACTACACATACATGTTTTGTCCAGATGTGTACAGTACTGGACACCGTGGCATGTAAACAACTCTGAGGTTTCAACAGGTTACTTATCCCACGCGGGATGTACACACATTTTGCCGAAACATGAATGCGCGGGCATTTGGATTTACGTAACTGTGATGGGATGTTTACAAACGTGGGATACATATTTGCAATCCTGACACTGCCTAGGATGATACTTCCTACTACATATGGGGAATACTCGCTATGTGTAGGTGTACGGCTGCGCAAGGCTGGTAGCTGGATTTGGTGGACATTCGGACATGGGTGCGGGTTATGTGCTATACAGGGGTTGTTGCGTATTGCATTTGCATACACGGGTTCTGCTTTTGGATATCCCGGTTCCGCATATAGCATCCTATGTGTATGTGCCGGTTACGTTCCTGTTCATGTGTATAGCACATTTTAATATACATGTGTTTGTGTGTGTTTGGTATACAATTTGGACTGTCAGGTTTCTTTACGGTTATTATATAGCCACAACTTCCCAGCTGTGTACTATCACTACCACTGTGGGACTGCTGGTGACCATGCCCATGGGGCTAGACGTGTGTATTGGCAGCGCGATGACATGATACGCTTCACTTCCACTGGGTATAACTACTTACAGTGCAGTACATTACAGACACACGATTTTAAATATCATTTGTTCCAGGGACAGAAACTCATATTGTGTTGCGTGCATTTCTGTTTGGTTCTCCATTTTGTGTGGCCGGGAACTGTCTTGCATGCTCTGCATATGTTTCATTATCCATGGACACTGATAGGTGCGATTACTATTGCAGGCAGACTATAATATTCAGCAGTTTAGGTTGCTCATCGACAGCCGACATTGACATGCCTCCGGGCGCAGCTTGGTAACGCCCCATGCACTCGCGCACGTGTCCTATGCACGTGGATGTCGTGGCAGCGCACCTTCATTAATATGCATCTGGCACTACTACACCATATATACGCTGCACTGCCGGCGCAGGCCTTACACCGGCCTTGCGCAGAGCTTCATGAATCCAGGGGATTAACTTTTTTGCCGTAAGAAAAAAGTGCACTGGCTATCTTTAAATAAAACTAAATTATATACTGTTCTAGTAAATACAATGAAACATTTAGGGACCCTAAAAGCTGTTATATGTTATTCACTTCCAATAATTTCAAACTTTATTTTTTTACTAAGCTGCTTGCCCTTGTACCTTTTAATTTTATATTTCTTTCAGCAGACAATGTCCAGATGTGTCAAGATTTATTGGCTTCACCTGTAGTCAGCTTGTTTCCACGGAAACAGAAGAACACAATGTACAGTGGCCCTCAGTCACAGACCTCTCAACTCACACAACATTTATTTGCTAACGGCAAACTATTCACTGCATTCACAGCTGTCTCTTATTTTTAAATCCCAATCACTTACACTAAATACTTGTTATTAGATTAAACTAAGGGCACTAATCCAGACATTCACTTATGTAAGTCAAAGAAAACATTTCATATCTACATATATTATAATCAGTGCACTTTTTCACCCAGTTCCCATCACAAGTGCTTAGCCTAAAGTATGAGTTTGTGCTCAGTTCCTCAGAGCTGCTCTTGGTTTGTCTAAAGCCATCTGCTGCTAAAAGAACAAAAATAAGTATCATTTTGCACTTCTTCTGATTATTGTACTGTATTTTGTAAGAATCCTGTATTATTGTTTACATTTCTTGCACTTTAGTAGTGTTTCAAAGCTGACCTGTTTCCACTGCTGTGGTAGTACTTTATTAGATAGTGTCTGCTAGATTACAAGACTGTAGTATCTAGTTTGTGTGGTTTCCTGCACTTGAGCTCTAAAACCAGCATTGTTATGTTAAGAGGGTTTTCTGACTGATGTCTTCTGGCAGAAGTTTGGTCTAGCAAACCTATCTGATTTGGGGGCTGCTGGCTGAAAGCTTATTGTGTGTTTTCCTGATTGGTCTGTAGGACTTGCTGTTGTAAAACTTGTTTTTCTGATTTTATATAAGCCCAGTGTTTGTGCTAAGCTGCTCTCTGCATAGTAATAGTTAGCAGTGCCATGTATTGATGCAAATGTTTTCAAGTTACAATTTTCCTTAGTATAACCATCTCTGCAACCTTCCCCAGTTCCACGGCTGTTATAGAAGCATCTTAGTTGTGTGTAGAACAGCATCTGCTTGTTGGATTGCTGCTGTTCACACCGAGTATAGCACCCATTTTTTGTCCGTGTGCTATCATCTCAATCCAGTCAAATCTACCCACTGTTCTCCCTGGATAAACCCATAGTAAAAGAAAACCTGAAACCATGGTCAGACACTTTACTGCTATATCTGTGGCCTGGTGGACATGGGCAGCCTGAGGCGATGTAGCAATTACTGAAAACCACTTAATCCTGAAACAAACGCAGTACATAAGAGATGTAGTTACACTATGAAAATTGAGGCATGACTCTCACATACTGAAAAATCAACACAAATTGAATGAATCAGCTGAATAACACCCAAAACAAGTTTGCCAGGAATGAAAACTGCAACTGGCAGCTTCTTGGTAAATAAAGGTCTATCCTCACAACAAGTAGATCACAGGAAATTCACTTCCACAATGCAGAAAACTTAAAAAAAAGTAATTTATTGCAATATCCACAGATGTAGCTCTTTCGTCTCATAACATGAAACTTCATCAGAATAACTCACTTAAAATCACTCCCTCTTTTATATTAGTCATACAATACCCATTGGTTCACATTTTTATTAATATTACATCAGCCATATAATTAAAACATCCCCACATCTTAAAGAACCCTTCACTTACATTTAATAATGTACTTATTAAAATTCCACATAAAATTAAAACATAAACATACTGTTTTTAAAGAAAAACATACTGTTTACAAAGACAAATACCCATGTTCCTAACTTATATTTTTGTTCTCATTTTTAAGGCCGATACAATAGATAAATGGTCATTCAAACCAGGTCTGGTGCAAGCATCCAACTGCATTTGCCAAATTAACTCATGAAACTCTAACAGAGTTTCCCAGTCCCCACCCCTATCCGAGGGTCTGACCTTTTCAATTACCCAAAACTTAAATGCAGCTCCATCACACTCCTGTGTCTGTCTATAGAGTGCATTTGTATCTTTTTCCTACCAGTGTCATAGATATGTTCATACACATGGAGGTCTATGCAGAAGTATACACAAATGCCCTGTACAACTACTTAAACAACTGCATAGAAATGGCAGTACCTACTACCTTACCAAACTAAACTCAGGTCTAGCCGGAAAAACAAGTCACCCTGGTGGACCCCTGGCATAAATAGATTATACAACAGAAGGAAGAAATTTCTGTCTAGAAGTAAGTGGGAGGGTGCTCAACAAAATAATCCCTCATTAGTCTCAGCAGGCAAATTAATCTAACTAGTCAAGTCTTCAAAAGCTAAATACAAGACTAAAATTGCCTCCAAAGCAAAGGACAATTACAAAGAATTTTTAGGTATATCAAAAATCTTAAGAGAAACACTCAAATATGTGCTGAGCTAGCTGTAGATGGCACTACTTATATTCAACCAGAAGAAATAGCAAACCTGCTGGCCAATAAATTCAGCTCATATTTCACCCTCTCATCACATCCAGTCATTCCCTATGAAATACTCACTATTACTCTTTTGCCTGTTATCACAAAAGAACAGGTCATTACTGCGCTCTCTAAAGCTAGAAACACGGCATCAATGGGCACTGATGGAATCCCAGAGTGCTAATTAAATACCCTGAAACATGACCTAGTGGACCCACTCAGATCTCTGTTTAACCACAGTCTCCAAACAGGCTTTCTCCTAGTGAGTGGAAGACAGCAACAATCATCCCTCTGTACAAGGGGGGAGGCATTAACAGACCCAGGAAATTACTGACTCATAGGTCTGAATAGCCTCATTTGCAAGGCTATGGAAAGGATAATCTTGGACCTGATTAACAATGACATAAGAAATCCCCAAACTCTGGAACCAACCCAGTTTTGGCTTTGTCAAGGGCAGGCCCTGACTCCTTAGTTTGTTAGAATTCTATGATAATGTCACCAAGGCTATGGATGAGGGTAAGACAGTGCATACCACTGACCCTTACCTGGCCAAAGTATTTGATAGAATACCCCACTTGGGTATTATGTCTTCACTCACAAAATTGGACTTAAATCTCTGTCACCAGATGGATATCCAAATGGCTCACAGATAGCACACATGTTATTAGTGTGGGGGAATCCACATCCACCACAGACCACTCACCAGTGGAGTACCACATGGTGCAGTGTTGGGCCCCCTCCTGTTTGGGATATATTTCTCAAATGCCAAGGCAAATTTAGATGGCCTTTGGCTGACCAAGTTTCCTGATGACTGCAAGTTAGGGGCAGTCACTGAATCCCCGAATGATGTTGATACCCTGCAGAAAGGACTAGTGCAGGCTAATGATTGGTGTCAGAGCCATCGCTTCAACTTAAATGTAAAGAATTGCACAATACCCTTTGGGAAATCAAATGTTCCTGCAGATTACAACACTGATAACACTCCCTATGAGTGGACCCAGTGGTGAGATATCTGGATACTCAGATAGTAATCTGTACTTTGACCACCATGTGTCCATGGTGGTTCATAGGTTGATAGATAGGTACTAGGCTATCAGCCCAAGGGCCTATGTAAGCCTAGCCAACAAGGTTCCCTGGCTTACCCCACCCAAGAAAGTTATTTTCCTGTGCCACTGTCGAGCTGAGACACAGACGTGATCCCTGGGGTGTATTTCCTATTTCCCATCCACTCATCAAGATTTTTCTTGAAGAGTGCTAATGAAGAACTTTGCTTGACATAGATGGGTAACCTGTTCCAGAGTATGGGAAGTCTCTGGGACAGGAATCTATCCCTCCAGCATGTCCTGTTTATTGTGGTGACAAGGTTTAGGTCCCTAGAGCGTGTAGCTTGGAGGGATTGGGACTTCGTTAGGTGTAGCATATCCAACAGCTCTGGGTTTGACATAGCTTTATATGTTAGGCAGAGATCACCTCGGAGTAGGCGATATGCTATGGAGTAAAGCTGGAGATTTTTGAGGTGGTCAGTGTAGGGCATTTGTTTGAGGCCAGTAATCCTCTTTGTGAGGTACTTCTGTGGCCTTTCCAGCTGCTGCAGATGTCTTGTGAGGTACATTCCAAACGGGGCGTTGTACTCTATAATGGGTCTAATGAGTGTCGAGTAGAGGGGAACATTTACCTCTTTTTTTCCTGGATGAGAACCCTTTTATGATGAGGTGTGCCACATAGAAGGACTTCCTGACTACTGTGGCGATGTGACTATCAAAGGAGAGACTACTGTCTACCTGGGGGGTCCCAAGGTCTCTTATCACGCATTCCGTGTTAAGTAGATTGCTGCCTATATGGTAGTTCATGGGTACAGAGTTTTTGCCAAAGGGTATGACACTGCACTTTTCAGCGGTGAGCTTGAGGCCATGGCTCTGACACCAGTTATCTGTCTCAGCGAGGCCCTTCTGTAGGATGTCCACATCATTTGGGGACTTGACTATGGCTTCCAATTTGCAGTCATCTGAGAACTTTGTTAGCCAGAGGCCTTTTGTGTTAGCCTGTACTTCAGAGAAGTAGATACCAAACAGGAGAGGTCCCAGGACAGAACCCTGTGGTACTCCACTTGTCACTGCTTTGAGGTCAGATTTGGAATCTGCAACTTTTACAGTGTGGGTTCTGTCATTGAGCCAGTTGGCATCCCATCTTGTGATGTAGGGATTTATACCTAGTTTCATGAGTTTAGCTATAATTCCAGAATGGGGGATGGTGTCGAAAGTTTTGGCGAGGTCAAGATAGGCTGTGTGAACCACCTTACCCTCATCTACGGCTTTGGTGACTGCCTCAAAGAAGTCAATCAGGTTCAGGAGGCATGATCTGCCTTTCACAAACCCGAACTGGGTGGGATCCAGAGTTTGGAGGTTACCAATGTCTTTGTTTATGAGTTCCATGATGATACGTTCCATGGCCTTGCAGACCAGTCTCGTCAGGCTAGTAGGTCGATAGTTACCAGGATCAGTGGTGGCTCCCCCTTTGTGGAGTGGGATAAATGTTGCTGAGCACCATTCAGTGGGCACAAACCATGATGCGAGGCTATTATTGAACATGGTGCTTAAGTGGGGGACCAGTTCGTTCTGAAGTTCGTGTAAAACGCAGCCTGGGATGCTGTCCGGCCCCATGGATGCTGTGTTTTTGGCTTTAGAGAGTGCAGCTTTTACCTGCATAGTTGTGATTACAGGGACTCTGCATTCTTCCTTTATAGATATGGACCCTTTAGGGGGTAAGAGGAGGGGTACAGTTAGCACTGAACCTATTTGCCAGGATGTTGGCAATATCAGTTGGTTCTGTAATTTTCTTGCCTTTGTGCTGTAACTCAGAGCAGATATGGGTGTTGCCATCGAGATTCTTGACAAAGCTATAGAATAGCTTGTGGTTGCCCTTGGAATTCGTGGCAATTTTGTTTTCGTAGCTAGCTTTGGAGGATCTTATAAGGGATCTCAGCTTCTTACTGAGGCTGACCAGGGAGCTCCTCCACTCATGGGATTTCACTCTCTTTTGCAACAGTTTCTTCCTTCTGTTGTACAGTTTGTTTATGGCAGGGGAGAAAATACTTCTATGTGGCTCAACTTATAGGTAAGATCATGACATCCAGATCTAACGGTGTCATAGTACCATTGTACTCAGCCATTATCAGACCAGTAATCAAGTACAATGCACACTTTGGCATGTACCTCATCACCTGCAACACTCAAAGTGTCCTCAGAGGTTTTTCACCAAAAAAAAAATACAGGGTATAACCAACATGTCATATGCAGACCAATTAAAAGCCCTGTCACTGTATTCAGTTTCCTACCAATTACTCAGGGGTGATCTATGTATGACCTACAAGGCAGTTTCTGACCCAGCCCTGATGAAAATGTTGCATATTTGCAAAACTGCACAAGGGTTACCCACTCCAATGATCTAAACCTGATCTCTGACATGAATAGATCATGCTGTTTCGACAGATATGTGTCACAGAGATTGCCCCTCCTCTAGAATAGGCTTCCTATTCACGTGATGCAGTGCCCTTCCCTGACCATCTTTGAGTACAATCTGGACTAATAGATTCGAAATCACAACTTCACTCCTGGGGTGGCACCCATGTCTCTTATGGACAGAGGCAGTTTGTAAACATTGCCCAAACCCTAGTTGCTCATCTTTATTATCTTTCCCCTATGGATAGAAAATTGGGGTAAATCTAGGTAAAACTGGATAGGCTTGTTAAGGACTCTTGAAATATTAGCCTAGTAAACTTCTATGAAGCTATGAACCTAAACATGCTTTTGTCCAACCTTTCTTTTCTTTTATATTGCAATGTCTACATTTCTTAACCAGTTAGCACAAGAAATCTGGACATAACCTAAAATAATGGGAGGACAAAGGCCCAAAAATAGGGTCAGATGTTAATTATTGCTCTTAAAAACTTAGAAAGTTACTAGAATAACAGGATTTGTGTTGGCATGCATTTTTCTAAAGGATATAAAGTCTGAAACTCAAATATATAGCATTATTTAGTGACTTCACTTCTTCAGTGATGTGCCAGAAAACCACACATTTTATAAGGAACAGACCAAAAATATGAGGCAAAAATCTGAACAGTCTGTGAAAATCTGGACAGTTGATAGGTATAGTTAAAACTAACAACGAAAAATAAAAGTATTTGCTTACTTCAGTATCTTTATGACATACAGCAGTCATTGAGTACATATAAAGTGCAATTTATATCATGAAATGTTTCAGACAAATATTAAGAACAAAAATTGTTTTACTTAGTTATCTTTTTAGTATCCTTTCAGACATTAGTGACATAAATTGGGTTTATGCCTTTCAGTTCCCACAAGTTTAACAAAGTTAACAAAAGTCCAATCTTTCTCAGTCACTTTTTCTTGTAAATCCATATTTCACAAATATGACTAATGGTTTATAATGTCACATTTATTCACTAATTTTCATGCTGCTGGTCGTCTTCCTCTTCATAGATTACTGCTAGGCTAACTGCCATTGTGGGCCATTTTAAGCCTAGCCAATTACCCTATGTGAGACTCAAACCGTGCGCTTTGTGTCTTTAAGGTAAACACCTGAACCATTATGCCAACCTCCCATCTTCATCTACCAACCCTAGATTCTGGTTCAGCTCCAAGGTACTTGCAATTCTTCTAGTCACCTCCTGTGCTTTTTTTTCTGTCTCTCAAGCATTTTCCTTGGAACACTGGAAAAGGTTTCACTGGCAAAATCTCTCTATGAGCTTTATTATCAGAAGAATGAAAAGCAGAATCCCCTTCTGTTTGATGACTCACCTTTTGTTGGACAAACTTTTGTATTTCCTCCTTAACCTATTCTGCATCAAAAAAGAACTTTGATCCTACAGCAAAAAATTATCCAGATCACAGCTGTGTACGGCAGTTTGAATCTTACATGAACCTGTCAAGATTCTCTGATTGCTGGGATAAATTTGCTTCTCTTCTGCCTAGTGTACAGTGAATAATTATTTTCCAGAATCACTCTTCTTCTGTCTTTCGTCTTTTCCCGGTTAGGGGTCGCCACAGCAGAACTCCGGTCCGCTAATGATTGGCAGTAGATTTTTACATGCTGGCTTGCCGGGCCTAACGCACAACCTTCAGCGAAGGAACGCCCTCCACGCATGTTGACATACAGAAGACGCTCTAACTGAGAATCGAACGTGCAACGTCTAACTGTGAGGCGGCAACGCTACCGCAGCACCACCACTGCAGAATCACTCTACTGTGTCGTATTTGTGATACTTTGCCCTTCTGCCACAGTTTTCTCAATATACATTATTTTTGCTGGTATGATTACATCTTTACTAATACAAGTCCTGGCTGCTTTCTTATAGCCAGATTTGGAGCACACACACAATGTTCCCTTTCCATTAACAAGTTGTGTCCTGGAATACCAGTTCAGTTACTTATTTGTGCTTTCATAAAGTTAATACAGTCTGTTATTTCTAGTTTCTCTGGTACAGCAGAAAATCTAAAGTTTTCCCTGTGTGCGCTGTCCTCTAACTCTGCCATTTCTGAAACAGTTCTTCCTGAGCAGTCATATTCAGCCGGCCATTTCTTCATTTCAACCTCTGATTTTTGCAGTTTTATCAGTTCAGCTGAATAACTGTTTAAAGCTTCTTCCATGTTCCAGCATTTAGTTATTTGAGTTTATATACTCTTTCAATTTGTTTTTTAATCAGCACTGAGCACACTTGATTTACTTTTTTCTGTAAATTACTGGAAGCCATCTCTTGTACCAAATAGCTACAGAAATTCTTAGAATAGGCAAGCTTCCTTAGAAATCTTCTGAACCTATAGACTTAAAGCTATCAAAAGGCCACAATATTCTTTATCTACTTCTGATGACATAGGATCATAGGATGTTACTAGGCTATTGGCCCTGAGGCCCTTATAAGTCTAGTCAAGAGTTTAGCCCATGTTTAGACAAGTCAGCACTCGATGCCCCTGTCCAGCAGGGACATAGGTGGAATCCCAGTGATGTATTTTTTGTTTGCCATCCAGTTATCCAGGTTGCACTTACAAAGGGGTAAAGATGTACTCTGCTTGACATGGAGAGGGAGTCTGTTCCACAGATGGGGAAGTCTCTGCGGCACAAATCTGTCCCACTAAGTCCTATTGATGTCACAGACCAAGTTGAGGCCACACATGTGGGTTAATCAAGTGGAGCTTCATCTGCGAATATGTAGCAGTCTCATCAAGGTGGTGTCTGAGATTGCCTTGTATGCCAGAGGTCACCTCTGAGGAGTGTGTATGAAACTGAGTAGAGGGACAGGGCTTTTATCCTACCTGTGAATGGTAGATTTTTGAGGCCCTGTATTCTCCTGGTGAAGAACTTCTGTGGTCTCTGCAGCTGCTGCATGTGCTTTGCGAGGTAGATGCCAGCAGCCTTACTTATGAGTTGGGCTAATTAGAAAACTTTTTGTACAACGGAAGCAACACGGTGATCAAAAGTCAGGTTGCTATCAACCTGGGTGCCCAAATCCCTTACGACAGATTACGTGCTTAGGACGTTGTTGTCAATGTGATCATTTGTGGGGACGTCACTCTCCTCAAAGGGGATTATGATGCATTTTTTGGTATTCAGCTTGAGTCCATGTTTCTGGCACCAGTCATTTGTCTGGGTGAGACCTTCTTGCACCTAAGATGGCAGTTGTATGATTCTTCAGTATATTATATACTTATTCAGGCTGCTGGGATATAAAGTAGTTCAAAGAAACAAAAAAGTTAACTAAGTTTGACAGTACTTGATGAGTTTCAGACAAAAGCTGATCAGGTTCATGAAGATCCTGCAGATGTTTTGGCCATTGCGGATATGTGTTTAGTCACAATAAAGAGAAACAAGAAACAAAACTTTGTGTAATGCTGTGAAAGAAAAAAAAAAGTGCCCTTGTGAATTTCTAAAAAAGTCTCATTGAGCTAAATGAAGTGGATTATTTTTGGAATGTTCTCATGGACTAAGCCCAAATTTTGAAGAAGTCAGAGTAATTAAAGAAGTAAATGCACAGACTGCAAGACTTTCTTGACATGATCAAGTATTTTTGAATATGGCATAAATATTTTATGACCTTTAAATTAAATACGGTGGACACATAATCTGTCCATTGCTTGAGATTCTTTATTTGGAGGATAGACGGATGAACTCTTAGACATAAAGGCCTTCGTAAGGACTGCCATTAAATCAGCAGTTTTTATCTTGGGTGCCTCCTTCCAGCAAGTTCCATATTTAGGAAACTATAGGATCTTTTCTGGATTCTTTGAGTTAGAAGCAACAGCATCATGGTTATCCTATCCTGTATTAGTCTTCCAATACTCCATTTTGTGTTTAGACCATCCTCAGTGTATGCAAGGAGAGGTAGTGAGGTTTGTGGGCCATCCCTCTTTTTAATTCATCCTCTCTTAATCTTCTCCAAACCTCTCATCAAGGTTGCGCTTGAAGAGGGTCAGTGAGGTGCTCTGTTTGACATGTATAAGGAATCTATTCCAGAGACAGAGCAGCCTCTGGGAGGCAAGCCTGTCTCTCCAGCAGGTTTTGCTGATGTTGCATATTACATTTAGGCCTATCGGGCAGGTAATGTGTGAGGAGTTAGACTTACAGATATGGAGCATCTCTAGTAGGGCAGGTCTGATATTGTCTTGTAGGCACGACATAAATCACTTCTGAGCAATGTGTATGATACCGAGTAGAGTGATAGTGATTTAAGCCTGTCTGCTTAGGATAGGTGTTGGAGGCCATGGATTCTCTTTGTGAGGTGTTTCTGTTGCCTTTCCAGTTGGTGCAGGTGTTTGGAGAGGTACATACCAAATGCGGCATTATACTCAATCATAGGTCTAATAAGGGATGAATACAGAGAGGTAATAACCTCCTTTTTTCTGAATGCATCCCTTTAGTTACAAGATGAACCAAGTAAAAGGCTTTTCTGACCACAGCTGCCACATGATGGTCAATAGGGAGACTGTTGTCAACCTGGGTACCCAGGAATATAAACACTTTGAAGAAGTGCAGGCATCAGACTTGCACAAAAGCGCTAACAATAAAGGTGTGGTGGGATTTTACAGCAAGCTGTCTCCTGGATTTAGTGAGTACCCAGGTCTCTCACTATAGGTTGTGTTCTTAGGGGGTTGCCTTTGATGTGGTAATTAGTAAGGGCCGTGTTTTTGCCAAATGGTATGATAATACATTTTTTTGCATTTAACTTAAGGCCATGACTTTGGCACCAGTTATTTGTAGCTGTGAGACCCTCTTGCAGTATGTTAACATCAATTGGGGAGTCAATGACAGTACCCAACTTACAGTCATCCGCAAACTTGGTCAGCCACAGGCCCTTTGTCTTTGACTGGACCTCTGAGAAGTATATGCCAAACAGTAGAGGTCCCAGGTCAGATTCCTGGGGAACACAGCTAGTGACAGGTTTGCTGTCGGAGATGGCAGCACCTATTTTGACCTTGTGTGTCCTATCTGTGAGCCAGTTGGCCACCCATCTGACTAGATAGGGAATAACACCAAGTTGTGTTATCTTTTTGATGATGCTCGAATGGGGGATTGTGTCAAAGGCCTTGGCCAGGTCAAGGTAAGCTGTAGGTACTGACTTTCCCTCATCCAGGGCCTTGGCGACAGTCTCAAAGAAGTTAACTAGGTTAAATAGGCAAGATCTACCCCTGACAAATCCAAATTGGGTGGGGTTGAGTGCTTGGAGATTTATGAGATCCATAATAATATGCTCCATGACTTTACAGATCAGACTTGTCAAGGTGATGGGGCGATAGTTTCCCAGGTCAGTAGTGGCACCACTTTTATGCAAAGGGATGACAATGGCAGTTTTCTGCTCTGTTGGAATGAAGCCTGAACATTATAATCAGAGATCAGACTACTTTAACAACATAATTAAGACAGAATGGGAAAATTGCCTTCTTTTACTTTTCAGCTAGTTTGATAAAAATTAATTCTTAATGCAATGAAAACTAAAGCAGTGAT
This sequence comes from Protopterus annectens, assembly GCF_019279795.1. NCBI lineage: Eukaryota > Metazoa > Chordata > Ceratodontiformes > Protopteridae > Protopterus > Protopterus annectens. The sequence goes on along the minus strand of NC_056729.1, from coordinate 1,646,434,525 downwards.
CTTTGGACACAACAGAAATTTATCGTAGTCCCCATGATTAGCATATTCTTCTGAATAACTTGAATCTCACTGAACTTATTTATTTCTTTTACATTTGTTTACTGGGAAAGTCTGACTGGACAACCTGTCCTTTTTCAGTGGAGGCCCGAGGAGAAAAGCTCCACAGAAAAACATCTATAGATTATACAAAGCTACAGTAATAGAACAGAGGCCGAACATCTAAACATACACAGATGGATGTCTATGCACAGTGATATAGAACATACAGTAAAGTAATTGTTACATTAAGACAGTACAGCATTTTTACATTCTGCAGAGTTTAATGCATCCTTTTCTTTACAGTGAGTATTGTCATTGTTCATATAAGGTTGAATAATAGTTTAAAAGAACAAAGTTCAAATCATTTACAGCAGTTTTGTAATATAGTTTGAAGGTACTCTGGTAATTAAAGACAGTTTGTTATTAACCAGGGTTAGTACAAGAGCATATCCATGTATTACATAGATGGGTTTTAAGGATCTTTTTGAATTTTGCAGTGATTGTTGTGGTTTTTATGTTAAAGGGTAGAGATTTCCAGAGCTTAGCTATGTAGTTAGAGTAGAGGGATTCTCCAGCTGTGTTGTTAGCTGTGGAGATCTTTAATAGTGATTTGTTTGTGCAACGAAAGACTCGATTAGTAGAGTAGTTTGGAGGATGTTGTGAAGGGCAGGGATTTTATCTGGTTTGTAGAATAATTGATGGACTGTTGTCAGTTGGTTGTAGGCTAGGAGGTTAGGCAGTTCTAACCAAGTGAGCTGAATCCCTGGCAATGATAAGACTTATAATGTAGATTCAGTGGCAAACTTTGCAATTTTGTTCTAGTAGGTGTCAAGTTTAATTAGATCTGATTTATTTAGGTTAGTGTGAATGAGGAATGCATAGAGGAGAGCAGAGACAAGGTGAGTTCTAGCAATGCTGGCTTTTGTGTGGTTTGTTAGAAATTGTTTATTCCGATATAAAAGTCCACGTTTTTTGTGGACTTTCTTTTATTGACTGAACTATGTGAATGTCGAAACTCAAGTTACTATCAGTGATCACACTGAGATGTTTAGTATTGGATACTGGAGAAATAATTATATTATTTACCGATCAGATTTTGAAGGATGGGGGTGGATCAGTGGTTCTTGTGGGTAGGTTATTTTTAAATAGAATGGCTATACTGCCTCATCTTTTGATTTTTCCTGTCTCACCTAAGGATATTATAACATGGAGGAATAATTTTATTATTGCTAATCTGTGGTTTTAGCCAAGTTTCTGTTATTAATGGAATGTCTGGAAAGTAAAGAACTATTATGGCATATCATTCTTGTATTTTATTTAGAATGCTTCTGATGTTGATAGTAAGTAATAGCAGATCAGCTTCTTTTCTGGGAAGGTTTAGAAAACTTTGAGGATGAGTGATTAAAGCCTTTTACTTGGTTCATCTCGTAAGTAAAGGGATTGCATCCAGAAAAAAGTAAGTTATTACCTCTGTATACTCCTCCCTCATTAGATCAATAATTGAGTATAATGCCCTGTTTGGGATGTACCTCTGCAAACCTCTGCACTAACTGGAAAGACAACTGAAGCACCTCACAAAGAGAACACATGGCCTCCAACATCTGTCCTATGCAGACAGGGTCAAATCAGTATCACTCTACTCGGTATCATACAGATTGCTCAGGGGGTGATCTGTGTCTTTCCTACAAGGCAATCTCAGACCCTACCCTATTAGAGATGCTCCATATCTGTAAGTCTAACTCCTCATGCAATACCCACTCAAAAGGCCTGAATCTAATATGCAACTTCAACAAAACCTGCTGGAGAGACAGTTTGTCTGCCAGATGCTGCCCCATCTCTGGAATAGACTCCCCATACATGTCAAACAGAGCACCTCATTGACCCACTTCAAGCACAACCTTTATGAGTGGATGGGTAACCACAAATTTGTCCCAGGGGTTCCACCTGTGTCCCTCATTGACGGGGGTGACAGGTACTGACTGAGGTTTCTTTTTGGGATAAACTCTTGGCTAGGCTTGTAAAGCCCCAGGGCCATTAGCCTAGTAACCTCCTATGATCCTATGGGTGGGAGTTTACATGGATTGTATTACTTTTGGTTCCAGGGTTGGGATGAATATCGCCCCTAAGAATGAGTTGAGATACTATATGAGTAATTAGCTTTAGGAATTTTGCGACAAATTTCTCATATTTTATAGAAATTAGTGGTGAAGGTCTAACATAGAGCATAGTATATGAAGCTTGATCAGTGTTTGTAATATTGGAGATGGAGGGTGATATCAGGATGGTTTTGAGTGCTGCTTTTGCTGGGGTTGTGAAAGGAGTATTGTGGGTAAAGATTGGGGTGTTTAGATAGGAAGTGTAATGGGTAGTTATTGTAAAGATGACAAGGATAGAGTACAAGGGTAACATGTTGGATGTGGTGTAAATAGGTTAGTAATTGTGTTGACTATACAGATTATGGAGAGTTGGTACCTGGTTTATAAGGAAGGTTCTATTGCAGTTACAAAATATAAATATTGTAATGTAGTTGTATTGCAAGAATGGTTAGTATTTGATTTAGCAGATAAATCTTAAATTGGCAGTATAGTAGTGTGCTAGTAGATTGCTTACTATGGATTAGTGTACTTGGTTTGTACAGACGTTTTGTTGTTGGGCCTGGTTTGGATATTTTAATTGGCTTTCAGTTGAAGGTGGGAAGTGTAATTTTATTGGTTAATAGAGAATATGGGAGTGGCTATGTATAGATAAATTTAGGCATAGCAGGGCTGGGTGGGAAATGAGGGTAGGATAGGGGAGTGACGTGAGACTGAGCGAAGCAAAGAAGGGCAAACAGAGCAGTTAGAGCCAGCCCTTAAGATGGACACAAACTCAAAAAAACTATTTGCCACTTTGGGCCACAGTGGTAGGTGGAGTCAGTCCCTTGATTTCAAATTTCTAAACAGACAGCATATTGTATGCACCAAGGACCAAGAAACAATAATGTATAATGCAGTTACCTTTACACAAACTAAATAAAATGACCTGCTTGAAGTATTGTATTTTAAACTAGATTTTAGAGAATAATGGATACCCTTCAGGCTTGTGTACTACCTGGGGAATTGTACACACGACTGGAGCTTTGTTTGATTGTACAGCCTAATAAGTGGGAAGTGTGTATACAGTTAGTGCTGCTCTATAGGCAAGGGTCCAAAGAAAACTTTAAGGTGATATCAGATTTTTTTAACTGAGTTCCCTTGCAGCATGCTCTCAATAATGGATACAATTTTTTTGTAAAGCATTAAACCATAGGACATTTAACGTGCATTAGATTAGCTATGAGGTGCATTGACTTCCCGACTCCTGTGTAGGACACCTGGTCATTTAAAGGATTCAGTTTAAGTAGACTCTGGAAGATTAAGGCAGGGATATGTGGTTTGGGGGGAAATTAGCTTAGCTATGAAGTGTACTGTCTTCCCAAGTACCATGTATGACACCCAGTCATTTAAAGGATTCAATTTAAGTGAACTCAGGAAGACTAAGGTAGAGATATGTGGCTTGGGAGGAACTGGGAGCAAGCTACCCTTTGGGGTTTATCAGTCAATACCTAGAAATCTCGCTAGACTTCGGATATAATTTTCAGCACTATTTAAACAATTTGAAATTAAAAATTAATACATTTTTGTTCTGTTTCAGGAAAATCTCTCATCTCTCCCCAGTGAGCAAATCTGCAATACAACATAGCATGTTGGCTACACTATTAGAATATGAGAATACCAGTTATAGATGATAGCATCTGCCTAACAGCAATACAAAAAGTTGCCAACCAGATTTGTGGATTTAGAACTCTTTCCACAAAAAGAAAGCACCACTGTGTATCCATTACTAAAGTTATACCACTACAAGTTGAACAAAGAACTCCGCTCTTACTCAGTTTATATCAGCATTCTGACATAGAGGGATAAAACCCTGACTGTCTAGGAGACCTGGGAACTTCCCATGGGACCTGGACTTGATTATTGTCTTAGGCATGTGAAGCACTGGTAGGGGAAGATGGGTAGGCCAATCCTGGGTGTGGCGGGAAAGGTGCATACACTGTGCACACTAAGCAGAGGAAAGAGAGTGTGGGCACAGCATCCTGCTGATACCACCCCTTTGCAAAAGTGAGGGGTGGTTCAGTGCTGACACCCACTGCATGTCCCATCCTCAGGGATGTTGCTGAACATATGCAAAGGTTGCAAAATAATTAAAAAACACTCCTTGTAGCAATATATCACTGCACTCCACTGGACTGGCGTCCTGTATCTCCTCACCATTCCTGGCTATGGATAAGAATAGCTTAGCAACAGCTAAAGCGAGTCCATTAGACATGCGGAATGAGAAGAGGATCTGATGTCAGCTGATGGTCACCTGCTGAGAGTCAAAAAGAAGCCCCCCAAGAAAAAAAAAACCTCTTACTCACTTCCCTTCAGTGTAGATTTCTACAGTAAGAATCCTTCCCATTTCTGTTATAGTAGGAAGCAGTACATACTGGTGTATAGGTCATAGTTTTTTCTTTGATGTGGGCAAAACTCTGGGAATCCCTTCCATCAAAATTAAAATCTATGCATTTTTCCTCAGTCTTAATAAAACTTAAAAGAAGTGCTTTCAGGAAAAGTTAAGTGCTCTTTTTTCAAGCATACACAGTCATATAACAGCCATACTCACTACGAGAGAACATAGTGTTTTGCTTTGTGTTACAGACTTACTCTGTTTTTCTTCCTCTCCACACACACAGACACAGTTACATGCACAAACAAACACACATGTGGGTCTATATTAGAACATCGAAGTTTCAGAACTTCGAATGCTCTAATATCAACCCCTAATAAGTGAAAGCTGAAAATAGCAAAGTTTCAGAAAACCGAATTCTTTCCTAGGGAGAGAATTCAGTTGTCCGTTCCTGTCACTTCGCTATTTTCAGCTCTGCGGTGGAAAGTTATGGGTCGGGTTCAGGTAAGTATGCAATTGTGTGGACGTGAGGGTTAGGTGAGTTAGGGTTAGGGCATGGGTCGGGTAAGTGTGCAAATGTGTGGACATGTGGGTTAGGGTGGGGTAGGTGAGTTAGGGTTGGCACGCGGGTGAGGTGTGTGTGCAATAGTGACGTACCTTAGGGTTAGGGTTTGGGTTAAGGTAAGTGGGTAGATAGTGGTGTATGCACAGTTTAGTGTAGGTTTAGATGTAAGATTTTAGGTGTATATGTGTGGATGGCTGTTTGTTTGGTGTATTTGTGTTGTGTTTATGTGTTTTGGAACAGCAATTTTTTTCCCTAGGAAAAAATTTGCTGTTCTGAATTTTCGATGTTATCAGTTTTTGGTTACTAGGGGTCGATATTAGAACATTCGAAGTTCTGAAACTTTGGTGTTCTAATATAGACCCCACACATGCACATATGTATGCGCACACACACACACACACACACACACACACACACACACACACACACACACACACACTCAGTGTACTTTTATAAATTTTTTGTACAACTGAATATTTAATTCCTTTATATCTTTATCTTCCTTTGTAAATATTGTAAACAAAACGTGCTCACTTTTTCCTGTACTTATAAATTATGTTAACAATGTGTTCATTTTTCTTTTCGGTGTTTCAGTTTTATAGTATATGAAAAATATGTATATATATATATATATATATATATATATATATATGTAATATATGGGTTCTAGGTGATTCGGTCATGTTGACTAATGTCGTCAAAATGGGTATGGGTAGTTACTGGTGATAAGTGGGTTGAGGACCCGGCCTACTCTGACCTACACCAGGGCTAATGGTGGGAGGAGTATATGTGCTCCTGTAGGCCAGTGTGTGCCCACCATAAAGCCCAGCATCCCTGGGTCAATAAGCTATTGGCTTGGCCAGTGTTTAGTTGCCCAGCCTGGGATACCTGGGTTAGCTCTGTTAAGCGAAAGCTGGACATGAATCCAACCAACCTGCCAAACATGAACTTAGAATTGCTACACTGAATGTAGATTCACTGACAAGATGCAGCTTGGAAGTGTATGACATGGTAATATGGAGGAGGTTCGACATACTGTGTATCCAAGAGATGAGATGGAAGGGCAGTGCAGCAAAGCCACTTGGCTTGGGATCCAGACTCTACTACTCAGGAGGCGGACAGGCTAGAAATGGTGTAGCAATTCGAGTGAGAGAGAGAGGCTTCAGAAGGCAGTGAGGGATATCATCAGAACTAATTACAAGATCATGGCAATCAGACTCCAGTGTAATGATAGGGCAATATTCATAATCTCAGCCTACGCCCCACAGTAGGGTTATAACAGTGAGGAAAAGAGTGCATTCAGACAACAGTTGCAGGAGCTACTAGATAAAGCAGGCCAACATGAATTGGTGTTGATAATGGGTGACTTGAATTCACATATCAGGACAGATAGAACAGGATATGAGGACTGCCTGGGCCCACATGGGTGGGACAACAGGAAAAAAGAAGGAGAAGCCATTCTAGACTTCTGTCTGGCAAATGGCTTGATAGTAGCCAGCACATGGTTCAGAAAGAGAGACAGTCACAAGATCACTTACAAGTCTAGCCAACATGCAACTCAGGTAGACTTCCTCCTAGTAAGGAAAAGGCACTGGGGCAGAATCCATGACTGCAGAGTCATCCCCAGTGAAACAGTCGGCCCACAGCATAAACCACTAGTTGTCACAATCAGCTGCAAGCAGTGGTCAGAGAAGGTTCTATGGTCAACAGAGACCAGGCCGAAGACCTGGAAGTTGACTGGAGAGAAACTACAACAGCTCAAGGAATTAATCATGGTGCTAGCACCCGAAGAAGAAAAAGAAATAGCTGGAGTTGAACAAGAATGGCAGCACCTAAAAACAGCATGTGTTAAGACTACAGAAAAGATATGTGACTGAACCAGGTATAGAAATAAGGTACATAAGGAAAGCTGGTGGTGGAATGCGGAAGTCCAGGAAGTCATCAAAAGAAAGGAAAAGTGTAGGAAGAAGTGGGAGATAGAAAAATACTGACCAGGCTAGGAAGGACTACTGGTTGGCTAACAAAGAAGCTAAGAAAGAAGTTGCAATAGCAATGAATAGGGCATCGGAGGCACTGTATTAACTCCTGGAAAGTGACTCAGTAAGGGGCACAAAGAAACTATCTCAGGTTGCAAGTCAAAGACAGAAAGATAAAGAAGATAGTCAGACACCCTTCATAAGGGATGCCAGAAACAACTTACTCACCAGTCCACAGGACATCAAAGGCAGGTGGAAGGAGTATTTCTAGCAGCTTATGAATGAAGAAAACCCCACAGAAGCTGTACTGCCCCAGAAACAGGCTACAATGAGAGAAAAAGAGGAGCCCACCCTAGAAGTAAGAACAGCACTAAAGAAGATGAAGTCAGGGAAAGCAGCAGGCTCAGATGAGGTCACAGCAGATATGATAAAGATGCTGGGTGAGATAGGGGAGAAATGGCTCCTGAGGGTACTCATAGCAGTGTGGAGAGAAAGACATATCCCAGATGACTGGAGAATAAGCATACTCGTGCCAGTGTACAAGAACAAAGGGGACAGCCACAACTGTGGGCAGTACAGAGGCATCAAACTCCTATCACACTGCATGAAAGTTCTGAAGAAGGTGATTGATAAACAGATACGTAGAGTAGTAGAATGTAATATTGGAGATGAGCAGTTCAGAATCAGATCAGGATGCAGCACAACTGACCCAGTATTCGCAATGAGACAGATACTTGAGAAGAAAGTAGAGATGAGGAGAGAGTCCAACTAGGCATTCCTAGACTGGGAGAAAGCATATGACAAGGTCCCATGAAGGCTGATCTGGGCAGTACTACAGTGGTTTGAAGTCCCAGAAACATGGGTAGAATTATTGCAGGCTATGTACAAGGACCCAATGACTCAAGTACGAACAGTGTTCAGTCTCACAGAAGGGTTTCCAGTGGGAGTGGGTGTACACCATGGTTCAGCTCTTAGCCCACTGCTGCTCATACTGGTGATGGACTACATTAGCAAACAGGTCGGAGGGGGCAGATCAACAAAGTTGCCGTATGCAGACAATGTGGCATTACAGACAGACTCTGAGCTAGAGCTTCAGCAAAGTGTAGGAGAATGGAATGCAAAACTGAAGGCACATGGGATAAAACTAAGCACAGATAAGACAGTGGTAATGGCAGCAGATTGGGGAAATCAGAAGAAGCTGAGACTAGAGATAGAAGGGAAGATAGTGGAACAGGTAAACAGCTTCAAGTATCTGGGAGAGGTGGTTGAGAAGAAGGGAAGTCTGAATGAAGAGGTCAGTGCTAGAATCAGAGGGGCTTCAGACAAATGGCATAGAGTGTCTGGTGTAGGCTATAAAAGAAGAATGCCAAAGAAGCTGAAAAGTAAGGTGTACAAGGCAGTGGTGCAACCAGTACTGTATGGTTTCAGAAACCTGAGCATTAAAGGCAGAACAGTTGAAGCCAGAGGTGATAGAAATGAAGTGCCTTAGAAGGGTGTTAGGATGCACACTGTGGGACAGATTAAGACATGAGGACATAAGAGCAGAAGCCAGGGTAGCTCCAATTGCAGAAAAAGATCAAAGAGAATAGATTACGGTGATTTGGATATGTGCAGAAAAGCAGAAAACAATCTAGTGAGGAAGATTTCAGACAGACAGAAAGAAGGTAAGAGGAAGCAAGGATGTCCAGCAAAGAGGTGGATGGATTGTGTGAAAGATCTGTGACAGTCAGGCATGAGTGTTGAAGAAAGCAGGAGTGTGGCACTGAATTGAGAGAGTTGGTAACAGTTAACACGATACCCCGACACCCATGTAGAAAAAAATGGGAAAATGGGTGCTGATAATGATGATGATGATGATGATGATGATGAAATAACATTAGCCATCTATAGTTTATTAGGAATAGTTTGAATAACATGTCCAAGACAGAGGTCTTGGCTTTGCCTGCTACTTTGAGTGATTCCTCTGCCTTGGCATGACCAGCATACATTTTTGCATGCAAGAGTGAATGCCTGAAGTGCATGATCTTGGCATTATCTTTGGCAATCAGTGAGCACTCTGTGAGATTTGCTGAGATTCATAGACAAACACTGCAAGTGTTGGTAACAGTAATATTGATGAGCTCCCTGTATGGAAAGGGTTGCAGCTAAGAAGACATGTATTATGCATTGTATTAGAATCCCTGCACCCTTCACATGGCCACGCCTTAGAATCTCTGCACCCTTCACATGGCCATGCCTTAGAATCTCTGCACCCTTCACATGGCCACGCCTTAGAATCTCTGCACCCTTCACATGGCCACGCCTTAGAATCCCTGCACCCTTCACATGGCCATGCCTTAGAATCCCTGCACCCTTCACATGGCCACGCCTTAGAATCTCTGCACCCTTCACATGGCCATGCCTTAGAATCCCTGCACCCTTTACACGGCCACGTCTTACAATCCCTGCACCCTTTACATGGCCACTAATTATTGCTGTGCTGCTCAGTATTAGTCTTTGAATGCCGGCTTCTCTGTTAACTAATCTTATATAATCTTCTTTACTTTTCATATACATCAGCAAGAACAAGCACTTGATACCTGCTAGGGAGCCATTTACTTTGGACTTTGCAACAACCTAACAGGCTGATTATAGTGTAGCAGTCAGCCGTGCAGCCAGTTGTAGACAGTCATCATTGTTATCATATCACTCCCGTACTCCTGATGTATCATTGTCTGTTCATGATATTGATCAGTGCTGCAGTACTCTTAGCTATATGGGTTAGAGCCTGCCAAGCATATAACATCTGGCCAGCTTCAAAACCTACAGGACGCTTTTCATGCACCCAGATTATTTGACAGCCCAAGCTGAGCTGAGAAAAAGGTAAGTTTGGGCAAGAAGCCCTTCAGACCTTTACTGCTGCTGAAGACCGCTTCTCTGAGGCTTTTGAGAATCGATGGTCAACTTGAGCTTTCTTTAGCTGGACAGATAAGTTTTCTTTGCGGAAAAAATTTTCTTAAACTTATTGATGTTTTATTACTTTCCTCTTCAGGAACAGTATTTTAAAGTTAGGAGTTTTGTCTTTAACTGACGGTCTTGAGACCGTAATGTGCTTTTAAGTCAGTTTAAAACTAATGCTATCTAACTGAAAACATATTTTCTGTGGAGATATAGTGTTAATTTTTCCTTGATGGGGCTGGCACACTGTTTAAAAATGCTTTTTACTGTGTTTTTTTATTTATTATTTATTTATTTTATTTGCTGTTGGTTAACCAGGATAGTCCATTGGGCCAAGAGAACCCGTTTTCAATGGAGTCCTGGGGAGAAAAGCTCCATTACAGATTACATATTATAGAGAGTTATATGCAAATTACATATTATAGAGACTTACATCCAAATTGTTGTACATGACATCACGAGGAACAGTGATTACAATGAGTAAAGTTAAGCATTAATACAATCAAATAATAAAACATATTAAAGTTGAAACCAAATTATATCATAGGCACAAGGATAAGGAAGGGAGTAGATAGGTGCCTAAGGCTTTCAGGAGGATAGGAACTATTAAGGAATAGATTGCTGTCTGAGGTAGAGAGAGTAAAAGGGGGAGTACAGTAGAGAGTATAGAAAGATTATGTGGGGTAGGAGCAGGAGCATTCCCATGTGGATGATAGGTAGGAGTGGAGTGATATTTTAAAGGTAGGAAGGCTAGTGATGGTACGAATGGAGGGTGGGAGGGAGTTCCATAGGCGTGCTAGTGAAAAGGAGAGGAGGTTTTGTCCTGGGGGGCGATGGGGTCTATAGACTTCTATTAGGTTTTGATTAGTAGATCTAAGAAGTCTTTGAGTATGGTGAATTTTAAAGGTAGTGGACAGGGAGGGACAGAGGGATGGTTGAAAAATGAGTTTGTGTGCATATGTTAGTTGAGTGTAGGAGAGGTAGTTGGGAAGTTCAAGCCAATTTAGTTTGTGTAGTGGTACACAGTGATGGGTTGAAGATTTATTGCTAGTGGCAAATTTGGCTATTTTATTATAACAGGTTGAAAGTTTTGTTTTGAGAGATGATTGTAGATTAGTTAAAAGAGGGGCACCATAAAGGAGGGAGGGTAAGAGAAATGTGGTAGAGTGAGTGCGTTTGGTAGTAGGTGAGAGGAATTGTTTGTGACAATACAGCAGGCCTAGTTTTTGGTGGTTTTTTTAATGTTTTGTAGTAGATGGGACTTGAGAGTAAGGTTATTATCAATTTGGACTCCTAGAAGTTTGGCTTCAGTTAACAGTTCAAGTGGGTTATTATTTTGACTGGTGATGGAGAATGGTTGTTGATCCAGTTAAAAAGTTTCCAGTTTCTGTTAAAAAGTAACTTTTGTGGACTGCTAGTTTTACCAGCATTTGCTGCTTGTCTTCCATGGGAAAGAGACATTTCTGGCTAGCCCGTGGAACAGACTATCAGTCTTACTGACTGTCCTTCTTCGAGCTGCAAAAAGAAAAAGTTAAGCATCAGCCTTTGTCTCCACAGTAGGCTAGCAATTTGCCTCAGCCAAACGTGAGAGACTCTGCTGTGGCCTTTTGTTGTAACTCAGACCACTCATATTTTTTCTTGGATCCCTCTGGTGTAGCACCAACTGCCACTATAGTCTGGGGGACTATCCACATCCTCTATGGCTGTGGAAGTCCCCTCAGTGGGCAAGGGAGAGTCGCTCTTGTCGGTTCTGGGAGATGGAACAGGGAAGGTTTTCTTGTTGTGCCAGAATGCTGTGCCCGTTACCATTAGTAACATGGTTGGCCCCATTCTTCTTGCTAAAAAGCAACAGAAAACCAAGTATGTATCTACTCCTTCTCAAATTTCTTTAGACAGTAGTAGTTTACTGGATCTGGCTCAAAGTTTAATTCAGGATATTGATCTGTCTTGTAAAGTAGTTTCTGGTAAAAGAAAAAGGGATTCCACTTTTCCAGAAGTGATTCAAGATTCTGAATTTGAACAGGAAAATCTAGGGATGGATTCAGGGTTTGTCCTTGAGATGTTTGATCCAGACTCAGATGCGAGCTCAGTTTCTATTTTTCTCTGTGGGGTGTTTTCTTTCTCCAAGACTATTTTTACAGATGTGCTAGTGTTTTCAGTGGGAGAACACTGAGGTTTCTCAGTCCCTCAGAAAATATTGAGTTGTTAGAGAAGAATTTTTCGAAACCTACACTCATTCCTCCTGTTCTGTCAGCTTTAGAGAATGTATGTGTGTGTGTGTGTGTGTGTGTGTGCGTGTGTGTGTGTGTGTGTGTGTGTGTGTGTGTGTGTGTGTGTGTGTGTGTGTGTGTGTGTGTGTGTGTGTGTGTATGTGTGTCTGCCTAGCCTGCTCACCCTGCAAAGCCAGATAGGATGTATAAAAGTCCACAGTCTTTTGAAACTTTTGTACACTATTTCCAAAAGTGACACATGAACTAAAGCCTTAGTTCATCCCACTGCCTGTTGCTAAGCACCTGGTTAATTCCAATCCTACTCTTTCTGAGAAGGATGGGGAAGTTATTTATAGGTATGGAGAAAAGTGTATACTTCAACTTTCATTTTCAGAGTTTTGAATTGTCAGGGTCATATGTTAAAAGCTTGTTTTGACAAATTGTGAAAGTATGAGGAATGTTTTATCTGCCATTTCTTCTTGTGAGGAAACATCTGCTTTAAATAACTTAGTTTATTATTTTGCACAGGTCACGACTCATTCTTTGCAGTGTGTGTATGACTCTGTTTATACTTCTTCCTGGGCTATGGCCACCGGTACTTTTTAAGAAGGTTTGCATGGCAGCATTCTCAGAACCTTCCAGATGATGTAAAAATAAGATTTTAAATTCCGCTTTGGATAGAGATTTAGTATTTGGCCCTCTGCTTCTCTGGGAATCGCTAAGATTTGTCAGCTCTCCTTTTCCAAATTGATTCATCACTAAGATTTGTCGGCTCTCCTTTTCCAAATTGACTCATCGCTAAGATTTGTTGGCTCTCCTTTTCCAAATTGACTCATCGCTAAGATTTGTCGGCTCTCCTTTTCCAAATTGACTCAGGGATTTTCTTTCTCTTCTTCCATTTTTGGAAGAAAACAGAATAAACAGTCTCATCAGAATTCAGGTAAACAAATGTTGAAGAAAGAATGGCAAGGAAGTTCCAAAAAGAAATCTCTGACCTCCCAAAACCAAGGACAGTCCAATACGTTTGAATGGCTGTTCAAGCGACCTTGTGACCTACTCCCACCCTAGTCCCCTTGTTTTCCAAAAAGCCTGGATTTCCATTTTCCTCTTTCACAACAGATTGCTTCAGACAAATGAGTTCTTAATTATCATTCATCAGGGTCACAGATGGCATTGGGAGGAAATTCCTCCTTTCCAGGGGTCAGTCTCATCCTGTAGATCAGACTCTCTTCTTTCCATCTGTTCTTCATCACATGCTGTCCCTAGGACTGATAGAACTGAGTCCTCTTTTCCAAGTGGGAGGAGTTTTTATTCAAGGATGTTCTTTAGTAACAATGAAAGAAAATGCTTTGAGTCCAGATCTGGACCTTTCTTTCCTAAACCTGTTTCTGATAGTACCCTAATTCAAAATGATGCCACTTCACAACCTGTTACCTCATCTTACTCTTTAAAGTTTCCTGGTAAGACTAGACTTATAAGTTACTTATCTTTATATCCCTATTAATCCGGACCTCAGACATTTTTTAAGGTTTAGTATGCCTGGATAAGATTGTCAGCTCTCTGTCTTAAACGTTTAACTATCCACTGCACCAAGCATGTTCAAAAAATATCTAGCTCCAGATATAGCTAATTGCAGGCTACAGGGTATCCCCATTTTTCCCATATTTAGACAACTTGCTTATCTTTGCAATCTTTTTCAAAATTTTAGGAATCTCTCTGTCTTGGGTGAGAGAGCTCTTACACAAGCTGGGATTCCAAGAACACAGTCAAAAGTCTTTCTTGACCCCCACAGATAAGATTATGTTCCTGGGATGTCAACTAATCACCTCAGTTCAAACAGCTTTTCTTCTACAGGAAAAAAATGATCATTATTTAGATCTTTTCTTAAGGTTTTCTAATCTGACTTTGATCACTGTGAGGGTAATATCTCAGGAGTTCGGGTCTCAGGGCATCTGTGATTCATATTACACCCCTGGCAAGACTCCCTTTTTTAATTTCTCCAAGTCTTTTGGGTTTCTAATACCACAACGGGAATGGACCACAATTACTAAGTCAAAGTATGATTAAAGTTCATGAAACTAGTATTGTTTCAACCTTTGATCTTAGCCAGATGTGCTCTTCGCAGCACTTGCAATGTGCCCAGTAATGACTCCTTCTGCAGTTGGCATGGAGTTACATGTATTGGTAACAGTTTCACTTCATTTTATTTGTGTCTTTCGGCTTTTCCCGGTTAGGGGTCGCCAGAGCGGAACTCCGGTCTGCTAATGATTGGCAGTTGATTTTTACGTACCGGCTTGTCAAGCCTGACACACAACCTTCATTGAAGGTACGCCCATTCACGCATGTCTCCATGCAGAAGATGCTCTAGCTGAGCATCGAACCGGACAGTATCTTACTGTGAGGCAACAACGCTACCGCAGCACCACCACCGCGGGTAACGGTTTCACTTCATAATCTCAAATTACTGAAATCCCGAATATCAGTAACCCGAGACTATAAAGTCGAACCATTCACAATACTGAAATCCACAATCCCGAATCACACAATCACAAACATACATACCTACACCATACACCACATACACACACCATTCCATCCACAGCACACAAACCACACAACCCTACACTACATATAAGCAGGGGGGCAAGCCCCCCTGCAGCCCCCCTACTTATATATACCAACTCCGTGGTTGCACATAACATAAAAAAAAACCTCACACCACGCCATCCTCCACTCGCTTGCACACAAATACACATCACACATACACAAACTCCAACAAATCCAACACTCACACTCACACCTCCTTACCCTTACCCACACATACAAAGTACAAAAACACACACAAACACTCACTCACCTGCAATCTCAGGCACCATAACACTACACGCGACGTAGCGGAAATGCATAAGCTTGGATTCAAGATATTCAAATACGCTGTTATGCACTTTCGGCAGTCTTGTTGTCGGCTTCATGGTCTCAGGTTACTGAAATTCAGGATTTCAGTAATTCGAGATTTTGAAGTGTAACCATTGGTAGCATATCTAAATATGATTGTAGATTATTTTTTATAAGACCTGTTGCTCCTACCACTATTGGAACTGTCTGGGTATCTTTCTTCCACACTGCTGTCATTTCTGCCTGAAAATCCTGATATTTTATGACTTTGTGTCTCTCTGTACACAAGACACTGTAGTCACTGTGTGTAGCGATTTCAATGATCAATGCTACTTTTGTCTTCTTTTCATAGACCACCATATCTGGTTTTCTCATATCTATCTTTTGAACAGTTGGTAATGGCTGATCCCATGTGATGTCAACTTCATCATTTTCTATGATACTTTGTGGCTCATGTGTCCAGTGTTTTTCAGCTACTTCAGTATTATAATGTTTGCACAATCCCCAATGTAACAGTCTTGCCACATTATTATGCCTTTCAGTATACAGTCCTTCTGCCATTAGTATATCATAACCAGCAACAAGGTGTGCAACTGTTTCCAATTCTGTTTTCCAAAACCTACATTTGTCTGTTTCTCCCACATGTTCAATAGACTTTGTAAACCAACATGTACGTAGCCCACTGTCTTGGGCCGCCAATATTAACCTTTGATCTTTTGATTTGAATTCGCCTCTCCTTAACCATTCCTGCATTCGATCCTGATCAACACGAGGTTCTTCCAGGAATTTGCTTTATTTGCAACTATATCTATACATTTTCCACATTCCTTGCCTTCTTATCTGATCCTTCACCTTATACTCTTTCTTTCGTTTTTTTGGCACATTCAGTTGCTGCTTGATTTTTATCTACTTCTGGTTTGATTTCCATTCCCAGTTGACGTCAATATGCTTCTGCTAGCCTAAGCAGGGAAGTCATCTTAGATTTATTCTCCTTATGTTTCAAAACTTTCACTATGCTTGGGTCTTGTGAGGTCAGTAGATATGTATGCAGTCCCATGATTGCAGATCTATACATGTAATCAGTTTCAAGGAGGCCCATCCCTCCTTTGGAACGGGGAATATATAATCTTGGTATGCACTGAATTTTAGAAATCATTTGATGAGCATAAAGCATCCTTCTTGTTTTCCTGTCTAATGTACCCAACACCTTTTGGGGCCAGTCAGTCACTCCAAAACTGTAAGTTAGGATAGGAAGAGCAAATTGGTTTATAGCTTTAATTTTGTTCCTAGATGTCAACGCTGTTTTCAGGATTAATTTAAGTCTTCTAAAATATTCCTTAGTGAGTTTTATTCACATTTGTTCATGTTTTATTGTTGACCATTCATCAATTCCCAAATATTTATATACTCCCTCTTGGTCAAGTTCTTTTATATCACATTATTGTCCCAAACTGATGTTTTCTTGGTGCTGCAGCTTTCCTGCTTTAAAGGTTGGTTTTGCACATTTATCAAGATCAAGTTAGATTTTTATATCATCTGAAAAAGCTTTAACTACTTGCAGTTGTGCTTTCAGTTCCTCATCTGATGAGCTATACAGTTTTAAATCATAGACAAAGAGAAGATGAGAAGTCTTTACACTTTGTTGCTTTCTGTGAGCCAAGTTATAGCCATGACCTAATATGTTAAGTAGACAGTTTAATGGGTTAAGGGCAAGACTCCACATGAGAAAGATACAGAGGTATCTGAAATCTGTTTCGTCCCAACATCAACACCCTTTATCTCTTCAAATCCCAGTGTTGGGGTTTGCCAGAAGAGATATCTCTCCTCCATACTCACCTTGCATCATCTTGACAGACTACTCTGGTCCAGTAACCAGAACCTCCTCAATGTGTACAACAGATATCCTTAAATCCAGGTCTCCCCTTCTGCCTCCCTATTCCAAAGCAGCCAGTCACCACAGATGCTTTGGGCTTTGTTTTGGGAACAGTTTTGGGAGGGATAAAAGTGCAAAGGTGTGGGATACCAGGGGCAAATGCAAGTACATAATTTACTAGGAGTTGCTTGCCCTGATGAAGAACTTCAGCTCTCTGAACCATATTTTACCCCCAAGACCTCTTCAAAGTGGTTCCAGGTAATGCCACAATCATGTGGTGCATCAAAAAGCAAGAGGGACCAGGTTGGAATCCCTTTGCAGACTAGCCCTGTTAGCTTGTTATAGCTTCACAGCACAGTCTCACTCTGCGGGCATTCTGCTTTCCATCAGAGCAAATTTATGTGGGAGACAAGCTGAGCAGGACCAGTGCAGAATGGAAAATCGATCAGGAGTCTTACAATATTTGATCCATCTATGAAGAGTTCCTGAAGTAGACCTTTTGCCTCTTTAATGAACAATCAACTGGCAAGAGTCTATTCCAAGAGTCTGTATAAGAAGGCCTGGAAGCAGATACCTTTTCTTTTCTTGGACAGGATTATTCCTGTATGCTTTTCCACTCTTTCTGCTAATATTCAGGGTACTTCTGAGGATTCAGAAGAAATCCCCCAAGATGATTGTGGTGTCTCCCTTCTGATCTATGCATAGCACAAGCTTCCTCACACACTGGCTGTACTCACACAAGAACAGGGGTGTTTCATACACTGCCACATCAATCATTTTCAATTGACTGCCTGGATGATAGGGTCTCTGGGTCTTAATTCCTTTAAGGCACCTGTTTACTGAAGACATGCAGCAGGCACTAATGCAGGCAAGAAAGCCTCCTACTAGAAAATCATATATTAGCAAACGGAAAAGGTTTTCTAGTTGGGGCCAAGAACATAACCAGCACCCATTCAGAGCTAATTGTTCTCTGGTTTTACAGTGTGTGAGTTATGGCCTGTCATATTCCTCTATCAAGGTTCATTTATTGGTTACTTCAGCAGATATCATTGTCACTTCACTATCTCTCTTACATTCAACTGTTAACTGCTCACAAACTCATTTTCAAACCTTCTAACTGCCCTTCCATCTCCTCCATACTCACCTTGCATCATGCTGACAGACTACAATGGTCCAGTAACCAGAACCTCCTCGATGTGTACAAACCCTTATTCTCACCTGGGCAATTTCTCCTGTTTTTCTCCCTCACTCGTCCATGGAATTCACCCCCCCCCCACATTCAAATCACCCAAAACCACTCCGCCTTCAAGACCATGCTCCATTCGCATTTCTCTTCTCACTGGGAATGCTCATGCTCTTACCCCACCTGACCCCCCTCTATATCATTTATGCTCCCCTTCCTTTTTCCTCCTTTCTCATAACTCACCCTAGTGACTCCCTTCATTTCATTTCCAGTCCTGCTCCCTTTTTCCTTTCTCATAACTCAGCCTATTCACCTCTCACTGTTCTATTCTCTTCCTCTAATTCTTCCTCCCACTCACCCATGAAACTTTGAGTGCATAAAAGCCTGCACTCCAAATTACACTTATGTACTCCAAAATACTTACGTTTTAATTTCATTCAGTGTTTTGTTACAACACCTTGCTCAAATGTTATTATTCTGTCTTCTCTATTACTGTGTTGCTAAAATGTTATTATTCTATCTTCTATTTCACTGTGTTTTAGTAGTTTTTGAAAACTGTATTGTACTTGTTAACTTTGTTGATATCAGCTTTGTAATAATTGTATATGGAGCTTTTCTTCCTGGGCCTCCATTGAAAATGGGCTCGATTTAGCCCAATGGACTTTCCCAGTTAACAAACTGCAAATAAATACATAAATATGACCATAGATCCTCCTCTTTTAAGACTGTCTAATGTCAAAATGTTCTTGAAAGCTGTTTTTGCATAACAGGCCACCAAGTAAACCAGTGAACCCTCCTTGGAATCTTAATTTTGTGTTAGGAAAGATAACACTTGCTCCATTTGCAACTGCTAACCTGGCTGCCTTGAAGTCCTTTATATGTAAAACAGTTTTACTTATTGTTTTGACCATTGCAAGAAGGGTGCCTGAGTTGCAAGTTGCTATGGTGAGGCAACCCAGCCTCTTTTTCCATAGGGACTGGGTTTCTTTGAGAACTAATTATTCTTTTATGCTTAAAGTGGTATCCACATTTACTTTAAGGCAAACTATCCATCTTCTGAATCAAGCCTACTTCATTTTCCACAGGGACAGGGTTTCTTAGAATCATAGGAGATTACTAGGCTATCGACCATGGGTTCATACGTTGGTACTAGGCTATTGGCCCTAGGGCCTATACAAGCCTAGCCATAACAATTCCCTGGATACTTCTTCCCACAATATTTACTTCCGTGGACCCCTGTCTAGTAGAGTGACTGACGTGATCCCCAGGGTGAATTTCCTATCTCCCATCCAATCGCAAGGTTCCTTCTGAAGAAGGCCAAGGAGGCACTCTGCTTGACATGTATGGGCAGTCTGTTCCAGAGTATGGGGAGTCTCTGGGTCAGGAAACTATCTCTCCAGCATGTTTTGTTCATTGTGATGACAAGGTTTAGATCCCTGGAGCATGTGGCTTTGAGGGATTGGTATTTCTTTAAGTGGAACATGTGCAACAGCTCAGGATTTGACATGGCCTTGTATGTTAAGCAGAGATCTCCTCTGAGTAGACGATATGCCACAGAGTATAGCTGGAGTATTTTTAGATGGTCAGCATAGGGCATCTGCTTTAGGCCTGTGATTCTTTTAGTGAGGTATTTCTAGCTATTGCAGATGTCTTGTGAGGTACATACCAAATGGGGCATTGTACTGTATAATGGGTCTAATGAGGGATAAGTACAGTGGGACAATGACCTCCTTTTTTCTGGATGAAAAGCCCTTAGTGATGAGGTGTGCCACATAGAAGGATTTCCTGACTGTTGTGATGATGTGGTTATCGAAGGTGAGACCACTGTCCACCTGTGTCCCCAAGTCTCTTATCACAATTTCGGTGTTTAGTGTACTGCCACCTATGTGGTAATTCACGGGTACATGTTTTTTCCCAAAGTGGATAATTATACATTTCTTGGCATTGAGCTTAAGCCAATGGCTCTGGCACCAAGCATATGTTTCTGTAAGGCCCTTTTACAGAATATCCACATCATTTGGGGATTCAGTAATGGCTCCCAGTTTGCAGTCATCTGCAAACTTGTTTAGCCAGAGTCCCTTAGTGTTGGCCTGTACTTCAGAGAAGTAGATGCCAAACAAGAGTGGTCCCAGGACTGAAACCTGAGGTACTCCACTTGTGACTTAGTTGGAGTCGGCCACTTTTACATTGTGGGTTCTGTCAATAAGCCAGTTGGCAACCCATTGAGTGACATAGGGATTTATGCCCACCTTAGTAAGTTTATCAATAATTCCAGAGTGGGAGATGGTGCAAAGGTTTTGGCAAGATCCAGATAGGCTGTGTGGACTGCCTTACCCTCGTCCACAGCTCTGGAGACCGATTTGAAGAAGTCATTCTGGTTCAGAAGACAAGATCAGCCCTTCACAAACCCAAACTGGGTGGGGTCCAGTGTTTGAAGGTTGCCAATGTCTTTATTTATAAGTTCCATAATAATGCATTCCTTGCCCTTGCAGATCAGGCTCGTCAGACTGATGGGATGGTAGTTCCCGGGATCCAATGTGGATCCCCCCCTTCTGGGGTGGGATAACTGTAGCTGTGCGCCACTCAATGGGAACGAAGCCTGAGGTGAGGCTATGATTAAACATGACACTTAGGTGAGGTGCCAGTTTATTTTGTAGTTAATGTAGTACACAGCCCAGGATATCATCTGGTCCCATGGATGCTGTATTCTTAGCTTTGGAGAGTGTGGTTTCTACCTGTGTGGCTCTGATTACCGGAATATGGCAATCTTTTGGTATTGAAATGTGCCCTTTAGTGGGTGAGAGGGGGTGAAGTTGGCACTAAATCAATATGCCAGGATATTGGCAATATCCTTGGGATCAGTATATTTAATGCTATTCTGTTGTAGCTCATAGCAGATCTGAGCATTGCCATTTAGATTCTTGATGTAACTATAGAATGACTTGTGGTTGTCTTTGGAATCTTTGGCAATTTTATTTTCATAGCTAGCTTTGGAGGATTTTATGAGGGATCTCAGCTTCTTACTGAGGCTGGTAAGGGAGCTTTTTGTATCCTGGGATTTTTGTCTTTTCTGCAACAGTTTCTTCCTTCTGTTGTATAGTTTTATGGCAGGGGACCACCAGATTTGCTTCCTTTTTTTGGAGGAGAGCGTCTTGGTTCTATTTGGGATGGCACAAAGAGACCATTTTACCTCTAGCCATTTCATCCCAGTGTAATACCATGTAAGTGCAAGTCAATAAACAAGATTGCACGTAATGACTGTCCATGCCCAGGAGGGCTGTGGGCCCTATCCACGGTGAGAATTTATCATGCCCCATCCGCTCATCTAGGTTCCTTTTGAACAGTGTCATAGAGGTGCTCAGTTTCACATGAATTGATAGCCTGTTCCAAAGATGTGGCAGTCTCTGGGAGATAAATCTGTCCCTCCAGCATGTCCTATTTTAGTTGCAGCCCATATTTACATCCCTTGATATGTCCGTCAAAGCTGAGTTGCTGTACTGGTGCATTTCTCTTACTGTAGTTCAGAAGGTCCTGGGTTCAGTCCATGGAATGGGTAGCCCTAGTCCCATTTGATTTACTGACAAGCAGCAAGTTCATTAGATTTGGGTCTTGGATTGCTCTGTAGACCAGGCTTAAGTCTCCCCAAAGAAGTCTGTATGACACGGAGTACAGTAACAG
The DNA here is from genome assembly GCF_019279795.1 of Protopterus annectens. NCBI lineage: Eukaryota > Metazoa > Chordata > Ceratodontiformes > Protopteridae > Protopterus > Protopterus annectens. Next base: position 1,646,412,702 of record NC_056729.1, on the reverse strand, counting down.
GGACTTTAGTTGGCCTGTGTAAGGCACATGCTGGAGCCCCTTGATCTTCTTTGTTAGAAACCTTTGAGGTTTCTCCAGTTTCTGCAGATGCTTTGTACAGTACATGCTGAACGGGATGTTATACTCAATTATGAGCTGGATTAGTGCCAAGTACAGAGGGGTTATAACCTCTTTTGCTCTCGAGGCAATGCCTTTACTATTCAAGTATGCTATGCAGAAAGCCTTCTTACTACAGGTGACACATGGTGGTCGAAGTTAAGGTTGCAGTCTACGTCTGATCCCAGGTCCCTAACCACTTTGTGGGTACTTAGGGTATTGTTGTTGATTTGATAGTGTGAAGGGACATTGTGCTGAAGGAAATTATGATGTATTTCTTTGCATTCAGTTTGAAACCGTGACTAATACACCAGTCGGTGGTTTGTGTGAGACCTCCTGGAGTATGCTGGCATCATTTGTGGATTCAATGATTGCACCTAGTTTGCAGTCATCTGCAAACTTGGTCAGCCACATCCCCTTAGTTTTTGACCTGAACTTCTGAGAAGTATACACCAAAACAATAGGGGGCCCTGCACTGGCACTGACTCCTGTGGCAACCCGCTGGTAGCAAGTCTGATGGTTGATGTGGAGTCTCCCACTTTGATAGTGTATGTTTGGTTTTTGAGCTAGTTTGCAACCCATCTTACAATGGGGGGGGGCTTATATTCAGTTTGCTAAGTTTATCGGTAATGCCTGAATGTGGGACTGTCTTGAAAGCCTTTGCCAAGTCGAGGTATGCTGTTTGCACAAATTTGACCTTGTCAGTATGCCTGGTCACATTTTCAAAGAAGTCTACCAGATTTAACAGGCAGGATCTGCTCTTGACGAAGCTGAATTGGGTACGGTCCAGGGTTTGGAGGTTGCCTATGTCTTTATTTATGATGTCAATAATGATAAATTCCATGGCCTTACAGATGATGCTGGCCAGGCTTATGGGTCTGTAAGTCCCTGGGTCTGTTGCTAGGCCACCTTTGTGGAAAGGAATAACTACTGCTGTTCTCAATTTCACAAGAACAAAGCCTGTGGTTAGGCTATGATTGAAAAAAGGTACTTAATAGTGATGCTAATTCATGTTTTAGCCTGTTTAGAACACAGCCTGGAATGTCACCTGGTTCCTTAGAGTTTCTTGCCTTGGACAAGGCTTTGAGGACCTGCTCTTCAGATATGTAGGGTTGGGGGGGAGGGTTTAGGGAAAGGTTGGTGATAAGTTAGGAGTGGATAACGGAGTGAATTTTTTACCAGAATTATCTGTTAGCAGGTTTTCTATTTCTGTGGGGTCAATGTGTGATACCATTAGTCACTACTTCTGCACATGCTTGGGTCCTACATTTTAGTCTACGAACATGGCTGTAAAGGCCTTATGGTTATCTTTGGCTGTACTTGCTAAGTTTCTCTCAAAGGAACCCATAGAGGATTTGACAAACTGTCTTATTTGCCTGTTGAGGCTGAGGAGGGAGCTTTCCATTGTTGCCTTTATTTTCCTGGACAGTAACTTTTTGCATTTATTGTAAAGCTTGTTGATGCTTGATGTCTACACGGCAGCTTGTTTTTTTCCTTGGGGCTCTAGCTTTGATTCTTTCTGGTGCAGCTGAGTTTATACACTTATTCAAGTGATTGTACAGGTCTTTATAGGTTCATAGGTTGGTACTAGACTATCGGCCCTAGGGCCTATGCAAGCCTAGACATAACAATTACCTGGATATTTCTTCCCACAATATTTACTTCTCTGGACCACTGTCTAGCAGGGTGACTGACATGATACCCGGGGTGAATTTCCTATCTCCCATCCAATCATCAGGGTTCCTTTTGAAGAGGTTCAATGAGGCACTCTGCTTGACATGTATGGGCAGTCTATTCCAGAGTATGGGGAGTCTCTGGGTCAGGAACCTATCCCTTAAGCATGTTTTGTTCATTGTGTTGACAAGGTTTAGATCCCTCAAGCGTGTAGCTCTGAGGGATTGGGATTTCTTTAAGTGGAGCATGTTCAACAGCTCAGGGTTTTACATGGCCTTGTATGTTAAGCAGAGATCGCCTCTGAGTAGACGATATGCCACAGAGTATAGCTGGAGTTTGTTTAGACGGTCAGCATATGGCATCTGCTTTAGGTCTGTGATTTTTTTAGTGAGGTATTTCTGTGGCCTTTCCAGCTGTTGCAGATGTCTTGTGAGGTACATACCAAACGGGGCATTATACTCTATAATGGGTCTAATGAGAGATGAGTACAATGGGACAATGACCTCCTTTTTTCTGGAAGAAAAGCTCTTAGTGATGAGGTGTGCTACATAGAAGGATTTCCTGACTGTTGTGGCAATGTGGTTATCGAAAGTGAGACCACTGTCCACCTGTGTCCCTAAGTCTCTCATCACACTTTCAATGTTTAGTGTCCTGCCACCTATGTGGTAATTAATGGGTACATGCTTTTTTCCAAAGGGGATAACTATACATTTCTTGGCATTAAACTTTAGCCCATGGCTCTGGCACCAGGCATCTGTTTCTGTAAGGCATCTGTTTCTGTAAGGCCTTTTTGTAGAATATCCACATAATTTGGGGATTCAGTAATGGCTCCCAGTTTGCAGTCATCTGCAAACTTTGTTAGCCAGAGTCCCTTAGTGTTGGCCTGTACTTCAGAGAAGTAGATGCCAATCAAGAGTGGTCCCAGGACTGAACCCTAGGGTACTCCACTTGTCTGGAGCTGGATTTGGAGTTGGTGACTTTTACAGTCTGGGTTCTGTCAGTAAGCCAGTTGGCAACCCATCGAGTGACATAGGGATTTATGCCCAGCTTAGTAAGTTTATCAATGATTCCAGAGTGGGGGATAGTGTCGAAGGCCTTGGCAAGGTCCAGATAGGCTGTGTGGACTGCCTTACCCTTGTCCACAGCTCTTGAGCCTGATTCGAAGAAGTCAATCAGATTCAGGAGACAAGATTGGCCCTTCACAAACCCAAACTGGGTGGGGTCCAGTGTTTGAAGGCTGCCAATGTCTTTGTTTATAAGTTCCATGATAATGCATTCCATGCCCTTGCAGATCAGGCTTGTCAGACTGACGGGACGGTAGTTCCCGGGATCCAAGGCGGATCCTCCCTTGTGGAGCGGGATAACTGCAGCTGTGCGCCACTCAGTGGGCACGAAGCCTGAGGTGAGGCTATAATTAAACATGACACTTAGGTGAGGTGCCAGTTTATTTTGTAGTTCATGTAGTACACAGCCTGGGATGTCATCTGGTCCTATGGGTGCTGTATTCCTAGCTTTGGAGAGTGCGGTTTCTACCTGTGTGGCCGTGATTACCGGAATTTGGCAATCTTTTGGTATTGAGATGGGCCCCTTAGGGGGTGAAGGGGGGATGAAGTTGGCACTAAATCAATCTGCCAGGATATAGGCAATATCCTTGGGATCAGTATATTTAATGCCATTCTGTTGTAGCTCAGAGCAGATCTGAGCATTGCCATTTAGATTCTTGACATAACTATAGAATGCCTTGTGGTTGTCTTTGGAAAATTTGGCAATTTTATTTTCGTAACTAGCTTTTGAGGATTTTATGGGGGATCTCAGCTTCTTACTGAGTCTGGTGAGGGAGTTTTTTGCATCATGGGATTTTCCTCTTTTCTGCAACAGTTTCTTCCTTCTGTTGTATAGTTTGTTTATAGCAGGGGACCAGCAAATTGGCATCCTTTTTTTGGAGAAGAGCATCTTGGTTCTATTTGGGATGGCACGATTCATGTACAAGTGGATGTGCTTGTACAGTGTCTTAGTGTAGGATTCTAAAGTTGAACTTCCAGATCCCTTCTGCGTGGGTTTCATGAAGTTTGTCACTTCTGACTTCAGTAGCATGAAGTTGGCTTTGGAGAAGTTTTTTAAGGAGGTTTCCTTACTTAGGGGTGAGGGTGGGATGTGGATGTCAATGGTGATTTGCTTATGGTCAGGCCTGACCAATGAGGGGGTGACCACTGGTGTGGAGCACCTATCTCCCATGTTGGTAATGACCAGTCTAGGATATTGGAGCCCCTGGTGGGACAATGGATTAGTTGATCCAGGGCGTTGGAATTTATGAATTCCAAGAACCGTTGGGAAAAGGAGTTGGTACCCAAGTAGTTTTCCCAGTTAATGGCAGGGTAGTTGAAATCACCCAGTATTAGGATGTTTGGTTGTATCTTAATATCTTCCAGCATGTTTAGAAAGGTGTAGTGAGAATCTTGGGGCATGGTGGGGGATCTGTAGCAAGCTACAATTTGGATTGCAGTCTTACCTAGTGTTAGTTGCATCTGGAGAATTTCAGATGCATTGTGTTGGGCAACTAGCCTGGAGGTGTGAATATCCTTGGTGAATATGGACACTCCTCCACCTTTATTGTTTCGGTCTTGGTTTTGTGGCCGAAAAGTGTGGTAAGAATATTAGCCTGGTTTTGCAGGGGTGCTCTCTGGAGCCTTGAACCAGGTCTCAGTTACTGCACAGATATCAATGTTCTCCATTTTTAGGAGTGCCTCGAGAGAGTGCATTTTGAGGTTTAGACTTCTAGCATTGAGTAGCATTACCTTCAGATTTTGCATGCTTGTATCTGTTACAGTGGCGGTTTTATCCTTTGAACCTTGCCTAAAAAAGGCACTATAGGGGTGGCAAGAGCTTTAGCCAGTAACCTGAATCCTAGGGGTGACAGGTGCAGACCATCTCTGGCAAAACATTGTGGTTTGTCGATCATGTCTTCCCAGGCAGACAAATACTGGATCCCCTTTGAATGACACCAGAAGCTTAGCCAATTGTTGAAGTCAATCATTTTGTCCTTATACTGTGGTATAATTCTGGGCGAAGGCAGGATGCTACTCAGGGCTAGGGTCATACCTTCCTAGGTCGCATGATCCAAGAGCTCCTCCATGTCTCTTTTCATGTAGTCCAGGGAAATACATCTCAAGTCATTCACTCCAGCATGGACAATGACAGAGTGTAAGCTTCGGCATAGTTACCACTTCCAGCTTGGAGTGGGGCTTATAACAAATTTACAACTTTGCCAAATAGGGTATAGTTTGCCTTGGTGAAGCATTTAGTCTGATTTCACCCATTGTGAGTTCTGGTGCTAGTGCCATTTCGAAGGTGACTGTTTTGTGGTCCAGTTTAAGTAATGAGTGTCCAACAGTTGCAGCAATGCACCTGGTTGACATGTTAGTGAGGACCAGTTTTAGAATGTTTGTTCCTCTTGTCAGGGTATGGACAATTTGTTCCAGGGCATTTGAGTTAACAAAGTCAAAGAACTTTTGCACTAGCAAGTTGGGGCTAGCATAGGTTTCCCAGTTGATGGTGGGATCATTGAAATCCCCCATAACCAAAGTGTTCGATAAAATTTGGATTGTCTTCAGTTTGGTCAAGTAGGCTTCATGGGCATCATGACCCATGGAGGGGGATTTCTAACTGGCTTTGACTTGAATGGGGCTCTTACTCACTATAATCTGTACTTGGAGTAACTCCATGGAGTTATGCAATCTAACTAGATGGGAGAACTAATCTTTCTTTTATGCTTAAAGTGGCATCTAAGTTTACTTTAAACTGAACTATCTATTTCTCTCTTTTCTTTAATGGATTTAAAAATTAGGGGAAAAGGATACTCCATACCTTGGATGTCCACAGACAACTCAGGTACCTTGACAGATCTATATTTTTCAGATCTTTGAATCAATGTTTTTTTTCTTGTGAAGGGAAGAAGGGACAACCTGTGCAAAAAACAGACTGTTTATAAATGGATGTTTAAGGCTATTATCTATTCCTGCCAGGGCTCTGGCTTCATCTGTGGTTTTTATGGTTGGATTCTAGAAATATTCTAGAAGCTGCTACTTGGTCCTCTCTTCATACTTTTGCAAAGCACTTTAAACTTGATTCCTTTTCCAGGTCCAGATCAAGTTTTGCTAGGGCCATTCCCCAGGAATTCCTGTACTCTTCTCTTTCCACCTGCCAAATATTAGCTATGGTAGTCTACTTATATAACTAAGGGTACTGCAACAGTGATCGATACGATGGACATATAGTTGTGTGAGTTGGACGTACCATAACAGTAGATATTTCAATGATCACTGCTGCAGTAGCCACTCTGCTCCCCCCCCCATTTTTTGGTGTGCTTTTATGCCAGGGTGAAGACATTTAAGTTTTATTGTTCCTAGCATTTTAGCATTGTCCTTTCAGGGCTCAACATCTTCCTTTCTGTGGGCAGGAATGCTCTGAAAGGCTTTTCTCCCAAACTTGTCTTTTAGTCAGCTCAGCTCAAGCTTCTTGATAGTTTGGGTGCATGGATGGTGCCCTGAAGCTTTGGAATCTTGCCGGACATTAAATCCTTGGCAGGGTATAACCCATACCACTAGAGCTACTGCAACCATGATCATTCAAACATCTATCGTTATGGTAAATTCAACTTGCCCAACTGTACTTTTCCAATGCAGTTCTGAATAATAATTTTTGAACTCCAAAGATTTGATTTCTTTTTGATCTGGGACCCTATTACCTGTAGAAGTTAACTGTTTTTTATTGCCCACCTCAGGCATTACACTCTGTTACCTTGGTGGCTGTTAGTATTTCCTGAGGCGCGGCTTCAGCCTTCTGCTACTCATTCTTTCACTTACCAAGTTTTCAGCATTAAATCGATCACCTCTCAGACGTAGAACCTGCTTACCCTGGCTGCTTCTAAAGCTTCATGAAATCATATCCTCCTAATTTGGATTTAAAAGACAGCCCTTCTGAACAGCTTTTATTTCTGTCGTAAACTGCATATATGTTTGTTACTTATTATTCTTATTTTTATGCTTTGTCTTAATTTAGTGTACCTTTTATTGTTTGAGTGCTGATATTTAAACACTTTATGAAATCAAAACTGATTTTACATTTGGCAGATTGATGCTGGGTGAGGGTCGAGAGCTGATGCTGTGCATGTGTGCTACCACTGGTGTCCAGGCTGCCTGGGTAGCCTTGCTTCATTATCCCACTCACCACCTTGCTTCATTATCCCACTCACCACCTTAACATTTTGGTGCAGGGTTTGTATGATGGTGCTGGCGTTTACCGCATCAGGCTGTGCGCTGCAGAGCAGGCCATGAAGATGTAACTTACTTAGCTACAGATGTTCTTCACTGCCCAACACCTCCCCCCCGGTATCATTCAGAAAACAGAATCACATTTCCAAGTGAAAAAAATCACTTTGTAATGCTCCTTGTACCTCAATATCTGTACATAGCCTCATCAACTGTTGCTGGGATTTGGATAGACGTCAGTGGCCATTGCTGTAATGACATCTGGGATCAACCATAAAATTAGCATAGGGGCTATGTCTTTTTTCAGATGACAGGCACCTACCAGATGTTTGTATTAGAGGCCCCATTAGGATAATACAAACTTAAGACTAAAATTGGATGCAACCTCTATAGCTACCATCCCTCCATTGCTTGGAACAGGCTCCCATTAGATATTAGGTCTCTCAAACAACTTAACCAATTTAAAGCAGCTACCACAGAATACTTATTAACTCACTGCTCTTGCCACTGTACTCACCCGCCATAAGCCTCCTCACTATCCCATTGACAGTCTGCTACTTTTTTTTTTACCTGTTTTTTTCCCTTCTTATCTGTTTGTTATTTTTAGCCTTTTAACTAGTCTATTACCGGGCATTTTTAACCATAAAAGGTTAACTCCTTAGACTTCTATTCAGTTTATGTATCGCTTATTTCTCTCTCAATCTTGTTGTATATTAGCAGGAACTGATACTATTTATTTTATTTTTTTTCTTCTTCCACTATTGTTAAAATTGTTTTCTGACATTGTGTCATTGCTTCTATTTAAACCTTTTTCTATAAAATGTTTAATCTTTTCTGCTTACTGCTTTTGGAAACTTGTATTCTAAAATTGGTGGAGCTTTTCTCCCTGGGCCTCCACTGAAAAAGGGCTATCAGCTCAGTTGCACTTTCCCGGTCAACAAATGTAAAATAAATAAGCACGTACAACCTAGATACGTTTAATGTTAGTGCAGAGGAATAAAGCTCTGAGATGCTAACAAGATGCCGTTAACAGTCAATAACACAGGCTTGGATTCCTTCCACCTCCATTTGCCACTGATCATTTGACTAGAAAGTGTTCCCAGATCACCTCTGAAATGTACCCAGTGGACTTACCCAGCTATAAAATAAAATAAGATAACCATATTTCTCCCCGGGCCTCCTTTGAAAATGGGCTGCTTTCAGGCCCAGTGGACTTTCCTGGTTAACAAATGCAATAAATAAAAAAAAAACAATCTACATTTCTGCAGGGGAACTTCGCCCCCCTGCACCCCCTCCTACTTTATTATTCTCACTCCGAGATTGCACTACAGTGGGGAAAAGGGAATTTTCCCTTACCCGCACTGTAGTCCAATCTACGAAACAGGTACGCATACAAGGAAGTGCTTGTCAATGTTAAGTGCTTTCGTGTATGTGTGTTCGATGTTTTGTGATTCAGACATATGCTAGTCGAGCATGTGTCTGGATCCTATATATATATATATATATATATATATATATATATATATATATATGTATAAAATGTTGGGACCCACTAGAGCGAGTCCCAAAACATGAAGACTAAATGGCCAAAGAAATGGACTTGAATATACGGTACTTTCGTATTATCGCAACCAGATTTTTTCGGCAGTGCTAGTTACTTCTGTTTATAGGTTCATAGGTTCATACTAGGCTATCTGCCCTAGGGCATTTACAAGCCTAGCCAGAGTGTGTTTGGCTTTCGCCACCCATTTTATATGAATTTTGCTATGCCCTTTTCCGAGGTTAGTATACTGTGCCTCTGTCTAACAGTGACACAGAAGTGATACCCGGAGTAAATCTACGATCACCCATCCACTCATCAAGATTCCTCTTGAAGAGAGTCAATGAGGGACTCTGCCTAACCTGGACTGGGATTTTATTCCAGAGTGAAGGGAGCCTCTGGCTTATGAATCTGTCCCTCCAGCATGTCCTATTTATTTCAGTGCTGAGGTTCAAGTCTCTCGAGCGCATAGCTCGATGGGATTTGGATTTTCTGAGGTGCAGCATGTCCATTAATTCCGGGTTGGACATGGCTTTATACGTCAGGCACAGATCGCCTCTGAGCAGGCGGAATGCCACTGAGTAGAGCTGGAGTTTCTTTAACCGGGCAGCATATGGCATCTGTTTGAGCCCTTTGATCCTCTTGGTGAGGTACTTTTGGGGTCTTTCCAGTTGCTGCAGTTGCCTGGTAAGGTACATCCCAAAAGGGGCATTGTAGTCAATTATGGGTCTGATGAGGGATGAGTAAAGAGGCACGATGACCTCCCCTGATCTAGATGTGAATCCCTTCATGATTAGGTGGGCTATATAAAATGTTTTTCTAACCACTTTGGCCACGTGGTTGTCGAATGAGAGATTGCTATCAACTTGGGTCCCCAGGTCCCTAATTACTTCTTCCGTACTTAATGGATTACCATCTATGTGGTAATTTGTGGGCACTTCGTTTTTGCCGAAGGGGATGACTATACACTTTTTGGCGTTTAGCTTGAGGCCATGGCTCTGGCACCTGTGGTCTGTTTCTATGAGGCCCTTTTGTAGGATGCTTGTGTCGGCTGGAGAGTCGATTATGGCACCCAGTTTGCAGTCATCTGCGAACTTGGTCAGCCACAGTCCTTCCGTGTTGGCCTATACCTCCGAGAAATATATACCGAACAAGAGAGGTCCCAGGACTGATCCTTGTGGGATGCCACTTGTAACTGGTTTGGAGTCTGACATGGCTCCAGCAATTCTAACCATGTGGGTTCTGTCCTTGAGCCAGTTTGCAACCCATCTAGTGACATAGGGGTTTATATTTAAGCTGGTGAGCTTATCTATAATGCCTGAGTGGGGTATTGTATCGAAGGCTTTTGCGAGGTCCAGGTAGGCTGTGTGAACCACCTTCCCCTTGTCAATGGCCTTGGTGACTGTTTCAAAGAAATCAACCAGGTTTAAGATGCAGGATATGCCCTTAACAAAGCCAAACTGGGTAGGATCCAGTGTCTGTAGATCCCCAATATCTTTATTTATGAGGTCCATGATGATCCTTTCCATAGCTTTGCAGACCAAGCTAGTCAGGCTTATGGGGCGATAGTTTCCAGGATCCATTGAGTCACCACCTTTGTGGAGAGGGACCACTGTTGCTGTACACCACTCTTTGGGTACATATCCTGTAGTAAGGCTGAGACTGAACAGTATTTTTATGTTTGGGTTTAGTTCTTGGAGTTCATGTAGGACGCAGCCCGGGACACCATCTGGTCCCATTGATGCTGTGTTTTTTGCTTTGGAGAGGGCGGCTCTTACCTGAGCATCTGAGATGTCAGGGGGGCAGCACTCTACTGTGATAGATATTTGCCCTTTTGGGGGGGAAGGGGGGGAGAGGTTTGCGCTGAACCTGTCAGCTAGGATGTTGGCAATGTCTCTGGGTTCGGTGTATTTTTTGTCATTTTGGACTAATTCTGAGCATATCTGTTAATTCCCACCCAGGTTCCTAACATAACTAAAGAAAGCCTTGTGATTATCCTTAGTGTCCTGTGCAATTTTTCTCTCAAAGCTGGCCTTAGACGATTTTATGAGTGCCCGTAGTTTTTTGCTAATACTGATCAGAGATGCCTTCCTTTTTGGGATTTTGCTCTATCATGTAGTAGCTTCCTCCTTCTATTGTATAGTTTGTTTATGGCTGGGGTCCACCAGACAGGACACCTGCCTTTGGAGGACTGGGTCTTGGTTTTGTTTGGGATTGCATGATCCATGCATTCCTGAAGGTGTTCATAGAATGCGTTTATAAAGGATTCTGTGGTCTGGGCAATATTTTCCACAGGCCCGGGGGCTTTGAAGGATTCCACCTCGGTTTTGAGGAGTGTGAAATTTGCTTTAGAGAAGTTTTTCACTGTGGTTTTCTGGGCAGGGGCTGGGGTCGGGATGTGAATAGCTAGTGAGCTTAGTTTATGGTCTGCTCTTACCAGAGAGGGATACACTTCTGGTCTGGAGCATAGAGTCCCCATGTTGGTGATGATTAGGTCCAGTATGTTTTTCCCTCTTGAGTTATTCCATAGCATTTGAGTTTATAAATTCTAGGAACCTTTGGGCTAGGGCGTTGGAGCTAGAGTAATGTTCCCAGTCTATGTTTGGGTAGTTAAAGTCGCCCAATATAATGGTGTTTGGAGAGACCTTCATATTTTCCAGTGTTCTCAGGAAGGCCGAGTGGGGTTCCTGGGTTTGGGAGGGTGGTCTGTAGCAGGCTATAAACTGGAAGGCAGTTTTATCCACTGTTAGTTGCACATGGATAGTCTCTGATGCTTCGTGCTGTGCCACCAACCTGGAGGTGTGGGTATCTTTGACGAATATTGATACTCCCCCTCCTTTTGTGGTTTGGTCCAAGTTTTGGGGCCGAAAAACATGGTATGAGGTATAACGTGGTAGTGCTGGGGTGCTCTCGGGAGCCTTGAACCAGGTTTCTGTTACTGCACAGATATCGATGTTCTCCATGCTAAGGAGAGTTTCGAGTGCGTGCATCTTGAGGTTTAGATTTCTGGCATTGAGTAGCATTACTCTTAGTTTCTTATCCCTTGTGATACCTATGGAGGTGGGTTTGTCTTTTGAGCCTTGCCTAAAAAAGGCACTATTAGATCAAGTAGTAGCAATACAGTATTATGAAGGTTAGACACGTCTTCTGTAATGTTTTTATAGTTTTATGAAGGTTTATCATTGAAATGGCTGAAAAAACTAAAGTCGGAAAAGTAAGGTTTGAAAAATAGGTTTCCCCTTTACCGCCAGCATGTCGTGTCAGTTTAAGCAAGTCCCATTCTACTTCCAAGGCGTTCCTTTGACATGCTGCCGGTCGGTGAAGGGAAGAGATCTGTTTTCAAACCTTTACTATTCTTTTCACAGCTGATTCAACGGTAAACCTAAGACTACAGAAACACTACAGAAAATATTGTTTCGGTATAACCTTCACGATGCTTTCATACATCCAAAAAGAACAAGGTAATGCTGAGAGTATCCTTCACCACAAGAACTGCAAGTAAAAAAATAAAAACCATTCCACAGTATGAAAGTACCTCATCTGCTGTTTAAAGTCCGCTTGTGTGCAATATCATACCCTAACTGCCACACTCATCTCATCAGGGAAAGAACTGAAGAAGGAAAACTAGATGGCTGACCCTACTTCCCAAAATGATTCAATATGTGGAAAATATATTGTGGTGAATAATTCAGCGATATAAACCATAAAAATTCAGTCATGTTGATTGCAAACACAGTAATTCCAGAAAAGGAAACCTACACAAAAGCAAGACAAAGATCATCTGTGGAATGTCATAACTCTAGCACCCTACAGATATCCTTAGATTTCTGAGCATCTTAATAGCAAGCACCTAATGTGCTGTTTAAACTCCGCTTGTGTGGAATATCTCATCCGCTAACTGCCACAATCCTTTCAGAACCAACATACATACACACGTAAGCACTGCGATCACAGAATTCAATGCTTGACGTCTTTAGAGGACGCTTCCCACAAATCTTAAAAATTATAAGTCCTAACATCTTTTAAAACCATCACCGATATCCCGGCAGACTTTCTGACAGTGTACCCTTCCATATTACACTTCACTGATGCTGTTTTAGTACAAATCAACACAGTTAAAAGACGGCGCAAAATCTGGTTTCGATAATACGTAAGTACCGAATATACTAAGTCTGAAATGGTCATTTCTCAGAATATTCTGTTTTGTATGAGATTTGGTGATCTCAGAGTTAGTATATACATCATATATACGTATAGATAGATATAAGTTATAAGTTTGGGGGATGTGGGGGCTTACCCCACCTGCAAAAAAGAGGCTTTAAGGAGAAGAGCAATGTTTGAGATTTGATCGTTTCCTGCAGTGTTTTTTTTTTTTATTTTTTATTGGCACATGGCATTTGGAATGCAACATTTCATTAGTGAGCCGTAAAATAAATTAGTTGCACATTGCTTTCATGAAACTGAAAACTGCCCATAATGGCTCATGCATGTTTGCATTGACGGCTGTATTTCAGTCCACTGTTTACATTCATAGGCTGTTTTATCTGAGCAGTTTAAAGCGTCTCTGTCACCCAAGGTGACAGTTTTATAAGCATAACGCATCTGAGTTGCTTTCCTATTGCCTTGGTCATTAGGTCATAATTTTTATTTGTAGAAGTCATACCTACATTTTTGCACAGATGATAGTTACCCCTGTTGACTTTGTTTACACTTATTTGTGCACTGCATTTCATTTTGGTATATTGCTTTGTGTGTTGCCTGCCCTAATACACTGTACACTGGTTTTATGACTCTCACTTAGTATATGAATTAGAGAAAGTCAATTTTTTTATGCTGGTGTTAAGCAATGCAGCATGCCTGGTTCAGCGGTGCAGAGGAATAGAGTGCTGACTGCAACTCAGGCAATTTAGTTTGATTGACAGCACCAGCACCAGGATAGTCAGGCAGTCATAGGGGGATGAAGGGGTGTGGCCTGCTTGCCTGTCCTGTTGATGCGTAGGTTATCTGCAATCAAGGGCACACTGGTGTAGACCAGACAATCCACCTCCTGTGCCTCCGTGATAGGGTGAGTGCGTAGAGGATATACCAAAAAAGAGACCTACCCTTTGCAATGCCGGCGGGCTTTTCAGAACACTATCAATACCAATGCAACTAATGATAACAGTGTCACAAAGGGTGCGGTGAATGATAATGGAAGTGGAAGCAACAATAGTATGACCACTAACAATAACAACAATGTCCCTAACAACAATAACAATAATAACAGTAACACAGTTCAGCAAGTTCCAGTGGGGTCTGACAATAATAATCCAACATTTGCTAAAGTGGTTTCATCTACAAATAACCCTGTGAATCAGGTCCTTTTTTTGGTGGACCAATGGGGCAACAAACAGACTCCCAGGTGGTCAAATCAGGTTCAGAACAAGATAAAAATGAGGGGAAGAACCAACAACAGAAAGAAAAACTAAAAGTTTCAGACTGTGAAATTTGCATTTTGAATTTGTCAGTGTTTTATCTAATGATGTGATTTCAGTTTTGAAAAAAGGTTTTAGGTTTTTCCTGCATACCAAGTAGTTCTGTCAATATTACCAGACTGTTAGCTGATTTCAAACATTTTTGGGGAAAGTTGAACCTTTGTTACCTACTGCATGATTTAAATGTAGGTAAACAAGATGTTTGTAACAAATTATTGAACCTTTGTTACCTACTGCATGATTTAAATGTAGGTAAACAAGATGTTTGTAACAAATTATTGAACCTTTGTTACCTACTGCATGATTTAAATGTAGGTAAACAAGATGTTTGTAACAAATTATTGGACCTTCGTTACCTACTGCATGATTTAAATGTAGGTAAACAAGATGTTTGTAACAAATTATTGAACCTTCGTTACCTACTGCATGATTTAAATGTAGGTAAACAAGATGTTTGTAACAAATTATTGAACCTTTGTTACCTACTGCATGATTTAAATGTAGGTAAACAAGATGTTTGTAACAAATTATTGAACCTTTGTTACCTACTGCATGATTTAAATGTACGTAAACAAGATGTTTGTAACAAATTATTGAACCTTCGTTACCTACTGCATGATTTAAATGTAGGTAAACAAGATGTTTGTAACAAATTATTGAACCTTTGTTACCTACTGCATGATTTAAATGTAGGTAAACAAGATGTTTGTGACAAATTTAAAAAGAACAGCACATACAACACCCCCCCCCCCTTGGTCAAGACCTTGCAAGTGTTTGGTGATGTGTGAACTGGACATGAGAAATATTGTAAAGGACACCCACATGCATAACCTTACTGTGAAAGAACACTAGATACTGTGTATTTTAAGTAAAAATAAAGACATTAGAGTAATGAGAGCCGACAAGGGTGGTATGATGGTGATTATGAGTACTGAAGATTATGTTAAAAACATTGAAGACATATTACCTTTCTGCTTTACTATCTTGTGGACATTGAAGACATGTTGGTAAATGATACAGCTTATTCTTTTGTAGATAAGAATGTAATTAACAACAGTTTTTTTGAGAATAAATACTGATCTTTTTGACATGTTTTGCCAGGGTAGTTTAGATCATGACACATATGAATATTTGTTAATGGAACATCCCAGTATGGGACGTTTCTTTGGGATACCCAAAGTACACAAATCAGAAACAAATCTGCCCTTTAGACCCATTATTTCAGCCAAGAGAACCAAGACAGAAAACATTTCTTTATGGCTGGATTACATACTTAACCCTATAGTGCAAAAAGTGAAGTCGTACCTTAGGGACTCCTGGCACCTTTTGGAAATTTTGAGGGACATTAACCTCGTCCATTGTGATTTTTATTTTGTGTCTTTAGACGTTAAATCACTGTATACATGTATCAACCAAGATGCTGGTATAGAATATCTGAGAGATTACCTTTATGGTTACACTGACTTTATACACAGTAAAATAGAGACTGTTTGCAGACTTATGGGTATAGTTCTTGGCAATAATTTTTTTGAGTTTAACCAAAGACATTATAAGCAGACCTCAGGGGTGGCTACAGGGGCAAGGGTGGCCCCATCATTTGCCAACCTTGTAATGGCCATGTGGGAGGAGAGATATTTGTATGTACATCCTCAAGGGTCCCACATTATTTTATATCAAAGATTTATTGATGACTTGATATTTCTGTGGACTGGTGAGGAGAGTGAATTGGAGTCCTTTGTTAGGGACTTAAATCACACCCCAGACTTTTTGGAATTTTCTATGGGAATTTTTGGTAGGACCATTAAGTTTTTGGATATACATTTGGCTTTTGATATATTCAGTAACACTTTTGTGAGTAAGATTTATAGGAAAGATGTTTTTGTCAACTAATATTTGCACAGAGATAGCTTACACCCTAGGCATATGAAGGTGATTAAGGGACAATTTACTCACTTCAGTAGACTTGCATCTGATGATGACACTTTTTTTCAAGAGGTCATCATGTTGACACATTTTTTTGAACAAAGAGGGTATGACCAGGCTTGGTTAACCAATATACACAAGGAAGTGTTTATTCTGAGACAAAATGCTGCCAAACCCATCATCAGGGGGGTTGATGATGTAAGTAACAACAGGAAAAAGAAGGACAACACAGTGTTCACAGTTTATTTCCCCGTCCCCATTGTCAATGAGATGGGTGTCATCAAACACATATTTAAGGACAATTGGAAGGTTTTGATGGGGAACAGGGAACTCATACAGGTAGTAGGTGTAGAACCCAATTTCACCTACAAGAAAATTAAGAACATCAAAAACATTTCGGAAAATGGGGGGCGGGGCACACTTCAGCACTGACTGATGTGAATAGTGTTTGTGGTACTTTTTCCTGTAGGAAGTATAAACAATGTAGGTATATAAGCAATACATCTAGTACATTTATTACACATCATAAAATGACTATTTGGGTCCACAGATGGTTTACCCGTGAGAGTACAAACATAGTTTATGTGGCAGTATGTGACTCTTGTCCTAGTTACTACACAGGAAAAACCGTTAGATGTTTAAAGCGTAGAATATATGACCACAAACTTGCTATCAAGAAAAAGGTCTTTACCAATGCTTTAGCTAGGTATGCCATTCACTGTGTGAACTTTAAAACGTTCACCTTTTCAGTCAGATTATGTTCAACAAGTGGATTATATAGGGGACATCAATTTGATTTTAGAATGCAAGGAGTCACTGTGGCAGATCAGTTTGGTAGCAGACAGAGCCCCTGGTCTGAACAAATGTGTTAATATTAAATGTTTTGTAGCACTAAAATAACATTTAAATCCCAATAATATGATGATGTTTTTATATTAAGACATTTTTATGAAGCTCTGACATTCTAAGCTGTTTGGAAAACAAGACAGTTTTTTTTATTTTTATGGTATGATTTTATACCTTTAATTTAAAGTATCATGAAAGTCTTGTGATGTGTGATGTAATGTGTGTTTTGAGAGGTTAACTTTTTTCTGAAGTTCATGAAGAATACATTTGAACGAAAGTACTAAAGAATCGTGTTCGCTCCTTCATTCCATCTACAGCTTTTGGTTTGAGTTTCATTTTCCAGTTTGTTGTGTGCTTATAAGTTTAGGTTTACGAATTATTTTAGTCATGAAGGTGATTTTTTACTGATTTTTTTTAATAGTTAGAAAAATGAGCAAATCCCCCATAGCCAAGCAAACCTTATCTGTGACCAAAATCCATGTTTCAACATTGTTAGACCACTATGGTTAGCTGCTCTTAGAATATAACATTGGCTTTAGGCAGTGCATTCGCATTCTAAGTTATTTTTCTTTCAGTGAAAGGTAAGCTCTTAAAGAAAGATATCAGACATTAAAATAAAATATTGGCTGCCAAAAGGTCCTAGGTCAAAGTCAGTCTGCAAAGCCAGCTGCATGATCTACAGCAAAGGCCTTTATATGCTGTGGTTCAGAACACAAACAGCCACAAAAAAGTGGAAACAAAGCCCCAAGGAAAATGAATCACTGGTTCGTAACAAAGCTGCAATGGGATAGCAAAGTTGTAACATCAAGCTAATTATAAAGTGCATGTATGATTTATTGATCCATTTTTGGTCTGGATTAATCCCACTTACTATACCAAAGACCAAAGCAAAGACTCAAAAAGAAAAGTTTGTTTGTTTTACTAGAGGGTAGTACATTGACCAATTGCAGACACAGCTTGGGTGAAAAGAAAAACATTTAATATAGACTATGTTGTTTATTTCTTTTATTTACCATTTGTTAACTGGGGTGGTGCACAGGTCTGAAGATCCTTTTTAGGCATGGCCCAGTCCAAGAAGACAAGACAGCAATAATGTTATCCAATGTCAAACAAAAGAAACTCCACAGACATGTTAGAGCAAAATAAAATAACATGTCATAGTTTTATGTGTGTTATTCCTCAAGTAAAGTAATATATAAATTCTGAGCTCTATTTTGCACAAAACAATCACAGAGACATTTTTATCTGACCTAAGATTTTTGAGACAGGAAGGACTTGAAGTGCTGGGGGGGGGGGGGGTACATGTAGACAAAAAAAAAAAAAAACTTGCAAATCCATCTATGCAGAATGTGGAGGCCAAGGCTGAGCCCTTAACCAGTGCTATGACATGTCCCAATATAAAATGGTCCAGTTATAGGTTCAGAGTAAGGGATAACTGGAGAAAAGTTAGCATTTGTGAACTGACACAAAGTCTGTCATGTAAAATGTAGCCTGTGATGTCCACCACTGCTACCAATAAGTGATGGCCAGCAATATGTGTTGTCCCCACGCTGGGCCAGTAATCAAGGAGCCTGAATCCTCACCACTGGAACTGGAGGGGGACATGCACTTGGGATACAAATGGATACACTCAGTATTTCCAGATGCAGACCTCTCTGCATCAAGTACAATTTTCCTTAAAAGCACACAGGGAACACACATAGCCCGGGGTTTGGATGTGACTATATCTCTCTCCCTCTAGGTCCCCAATAAGACTCCCCACTGGTACAGCTGTAGGGTTAGGTCCTTAGCCGTGTGTCTAAGCTAAATCCTCCAGCACCCTCTCTGTAAATCCAGTGCTTCGTGTCCCCGCCCCAAGTAACTGACACGTACACACACTCTTTACGATTTAAGTTTCACACACACACACACACACACACACACACACACACACACACACACACACACACACACACACACCTGGGAAAGGCTGTCACAGATTACCCACTCTACCAACTTTGCCCAGACTATAAGGTATCTACCACTGCCACCAGTCAGTTACTATAAGGCTCTTAAAAATGTATCCAATTATTCTGTGTAATGTTAATACTAATACAAATGGGAGTAGCTCACCAAGATGGCTAGGCCTTCTGGAGGGGCCGACAGAGTGTTACTAAATAAATATAAGTACTGTCAAAGGTTAAATACTTTCTACAAGGACCAACCACAATAAACATCTTAAATATATTTAATAATAAATAATAAAAGAACAGGAAAATATTGAATATATTTTCGCAGTAAACCACAGAGTTCAGATCACAGGAAATACTGAAATAAACATTGATGGACAGACTCAGACAAATAAAGAAAAACAATATCTAAACTAAGCTTCACTATATTCCTGACTGAATCTAAAATAATTACTGTTTCCTAATTAAGTTACTTGCCACCACAAGGCAAGATGTCGTGGATGAGGTTCTTTCTTGTCAGGCTTCCCAATCTAAATACTCAGTTGTCTGAGATTTCTGTTTGTTATATTTAGAATATAATTTCCAAGAGGTCTGGCTGAATAACCTCACCTGGTCACATGATTCTAGGTTCTCACACTATTCTCCTTTGAAGCTGAGACAGGAAGCCAGCACAGATGGCCACAATACAATTCCAAATGTTTATGGCAGTGCCTGGGGTCTCCCCTCTTTTCACTGAGCTAATGGACAAAGGTTCTTCCCTAGACCCAGTGACTCCCATCCTATTCAGCACTCTGGGGTGCCTTTTAAGGGTTTAACAGCTCATTTACATTTCCCTTATTTTTGTTAAAGTTAATATCTGCTGTGCCGGTGTCCTCTATTAAAATGTATAAATTTAATTCAGCTACAATAATACATGTACATTTCTCTTCATTTTAGCAGGGTGTCCTGTTGATACATTTCAACACACGCAAAGCTCACAAATACATTTCCAACACAAGCATCTGTACAAAATAAGTTTGATATACAAATGACATGCAGTTCTAATACATTTGTAACAGAATCATCTTCTATAAATCAGTTTGATATTCAAAGGACATATCATTTTTAGTAAAACTCCAGCTGGCTATGCCAGCACTTGCCCATATCATCAAATAGCCTTCACTTTAGAACACCAATTTTTAACCTTTTTATCTTATGGCACAAATAAACTAATTACAAAAATCTTGTGACACACAGGTATAATTTAAAAAAAAGGCCATACAGAAGACCAACTTGTCTTCTAACGGTACTCAATAAACAAATGCAATTCGTACAGAATTACTTGTATCAGAGTCATATCTGAATACAACTGTAAATTCTTTATTAGACCTGTTGCTCTTACTACTGTTGGAGCTGTATGGTTATAAGGTAGTAACCAGAAATTAGAGACAAATCCTGTACTTTGTATTTATGAGGTAAAGGCCTAATATGCCCTCCATAATACTAGCTCATTTTAACCTTGCTGTTACCTTCCTGTATGAAGTTGCTAGGGTGTGAGGCAGTCTTCCACATTTTAGAGATAGAAGGTGGACAGCTATGCATCTGTCTTTTATTTACTTACTTGGCAGGGCTTCAGCTACCTAAAATTTTCAAGCCACAGGTTTAAACCTGTGAAGTGCAGATACTTTCTGAAAGTACTTCAGTGTGACTGACACCAGATAACAGCTCATGAAGCTTCTCATTCAACGCCCTGGTACAGCATCTGACTCAAGATCTTAAGTGTTGACCAAGCTCCACCCTCACTTTCAGTAACCCCACCTCTCAGTCCTTTTGCTATTCCCTCTGCCAGTAGGGGTCTATTGTCCTTGAGCTTAGCCAAGATGGCAGCATCGTGTTTTGTACCCATGTGTATTCGGGCTAGTTGGAGCATGTGTGCCACAGTATCTCACTTCCATGATAATTCTTGTACTTACTTATTTTAAGATAAAAGGGAGGCAGAGTGGCTTTTGGGTGGTGGATGGAGATTTTTGGTGACAGCAACATAAAAGATGAGTGAAGTAATCCTTATGGTTTAAAAGGCTAACTGTCTTTTTAAAAATCTTGCAGCACACCTGTCGACCTCTCACAACACACCAGTTGAAAAGCCCTGCTTTGGAACTCTAAAAAAATCTGGTACTGTAAGCAAGGATATGAGTTTTGTACTGTAGACACGAGTCCTGTAATAGTGTTTGCCACACAAGACCAAAAGTACAACAGATAGTTATTCTTCAGTTTAGGATTGGAGGAAGCATAACTGTATTCAGTGGTTGCATAATAACACATGTAGTCAGAATGGAGTCCAGCAGGCGCATAGATGGATATGTTGTCAATGTATATCTATATCTCCTAAGCAAGTTCCAGGCAAAAAAAAAAAATCCAGGTCATTGAAGAGAATCACACACCATTAACTGAAAGGAAGAAGTCATGTTGACTGATACTCAAACCCATAGTTTATGGAATACCATTCCAAACAGGCTATGAGATCTCCCACTGATTTAACTGAGATCATGTTAGACTTTCTCATTTCATAATCCATTAGTCATAAATAGTTAACACTATAAGCATGGATTAGCAGAGTTGTGCTCACTTATGAGATATTTACAAGCAAAGGGAATAAACCGTCCCTGTTCTAATGAATACTTGAAGTCTATAAAGTCCTTAGGGTTTGGAGACATTGTGGTGAAACGTGATTGTCTGTGATGTGTGTGTGTGTGTGTGTGTGTGTGTGTGTGTGTGTGTGTGTGTGTGTGTGTGTGTGTGTGTGTGTGTGTGTGTGTATTTCTTTTTATGCTGTACTAATGTACAAGAACCACTAAAAGTAATAATGATTTTACCTTTGTTTACCAAAGGAATATATATATATATATATATATATATATATATATATATATATATATATATATATATATATATATATGCTAAGTCCAAATAGCCATTCAAAATTTCAGAACAATATATGATTAGATAGGTAGAGAATCTAAAAATATATGGATGCTATTACATGCTCTCACTTCAAAATATTGGCATGCATTGCTACGTAATCCAAAAAATGCCTAGATATAAACATCCCAGTATAAATGCATACCACACAGGCCATTAGAATCTTATAATCAGAGGAATATTGCAGTTGCTAAGTCTAATAATAATTTTGCTGATTCCTTGACCCAATTCAAAAGACTTATACTGAGAGCAGGTGTTTTTGAATCTTGCCCCAGTATAAGCCTGTTTATAGATCGGCCTTATGTAAGCAATTAACACCCGCCCAGGGTTATTATGACTGGTCTCTCTATCACTCAATCTCACACACACACAGTCTCCTCTGCTTTCATACACACATTCACTCACACACAGATAAAAAAATAAACACACACAACACTTTTATTTTAACACTCGCTAAACAGCAAAAGCGTTGCTTAGAGAGTGTAAAAATAATTTAGGCACTTAGACTTTTAGCTGTCCGAGCTCCAAAGCAGCTTGATTTGCTGCCGTGAAGTGGCAGACTCATTTTTCACCAGGCATTACTTGTACATTAAAATCCTGCTGGAGAACGATTGTTCTCCATTCAGGGTGCTGATGTACAATTTGCCCATTCTCTAAAATGAAGTAAGTCACCTACACTGAGAACGAGTCTTTTGGAATAAGGGCAGACTTAGATTGAGAGCAACTCTTTTGGAATCTGCCCCTTTGTATTTAATGTGAATATCTAGATTATGGAACTCACTCCCACTTCATATTACATCCACATCTAACACAAAGTAATTTCCATCACTATCAAAAAAGCTAACACTTTCTTGGATCTGTTCATGTTAAATTTGTTGACTTCGTATTACCTAACAATTATTTTAATCCTCACAAGTAACCTCCTGTTTAATGTATATCTTCATATATATATCTATATGATGCGATTACCGCACAACGTTTTTGTAACAGTTGTGTACCCGTTATTTTGGAGCTTCCTCCCAAGAATTCCAATAAAAATGGTTTCCTTTGAATTAAGTTGAACCATCCTGGTTAAAAATGGAACTGAATAAAAACATTCTTACATCCACGTACCTCAAAATAAAAATTAAAGAAAAAATAACAACCATAAATAAATATCACCATCTCTTCTGCTGCTTAAAAAATAGTTATTAATATTGTGTAGACAGAATGGTTATTATCAGAAAACATTAATACCAGGAATTTGTTGTTTAAAAATGCCAGTTGCCTTCACTTTACATTTCTTCTTCAATGAACAGTTTATGGAACAGTTAAATATTTAATAGTTTAATCATTGTTTTATGGGTATTCAGATAAGTACCTATCATCGTAATATGTATTACATTTCCAGATCTGATACTAATTTGCTGAATTATTTATTTTATTTATACTTTGTTAACTGGGTTAGACCTACTAGCATACCTCTCAACTTCTTAGTGCAACAAATATGGACAAAGCCTGACAAAATGGGGGAACAAAGGGCCAGAAATTGGGACATGTTTTAAATATTGCTCTTATAGACTTAAAAAGTTGCTAGAGTAATGGTATGTTTTAACATACATTTTCTGAAGGATATGAAGTCTGAAACTCAGATGTATGTCATTATTTAGTGATTTCTGTCCACAGATTATCCCATTTATTTGCCAGAAAAACACAGGTTTTTTTTTTGAGGAACACCAAAAATATGAGCCAAAAATCTGAACATTCTGCAAAAATCTGGATAGTTGAGGGACTAATGACCTCTTGGGGGAAACCTGATGTGGTATTCATATTAACTAGGGGGGATTTGGCCAGGGTATTAGGAAACTTCCACTCTTTGCAATAAGTACCAGGGGATCCTTTACATCCACCTGAGATATACCCAACTCAGACAGATATGGCCTCGGTTTAACATCTCATCCAAAGGACGAACATTGCACACATTTGTAGGATGTTGTCATTTGAAATGAAAAATAAATTATAAATTGCAAGTGTATTTTTTCTGATTGTTCTCATGCATAAACACTACATGTATGTTGTATAATTCATTGAAAACACTTCATACTGTATTCTGCACATTCTTTTTTCTTCACATGTATTTGCCACCTTGAACCCTGAATATCACAGAAAAGGAAATCAGTCAAATCAATCATCTTATGAGTCAGGCAACTAAGCTTCTAAACAACAATAACAATTCTATGCTACTGTTAAAGTAAAAAAGAACTCATTATACTGTTAATTCAGAAAAGTGTTATTTGTTAATATTATGGGGACAGTATACATTACTACTTTATCTGAAAATAAAAACAGCAGGATAGGTGCTGTGTTCTTGTGTATAATGCCTGTATTTTACATTTCTACTTTAACTTATATAATAAATAAATAAAATAAATAACTTATAGTCTGCAGGAGAGCGAGAATCTTCAACAGCTGAAGCACTGTATTAGGTGTATTCAGATAGTCTTCATATAACCTGCATTTCCATATCGGGTTCTAATATAAGTGCTTGCATAAATACCCATAATATACTTCAAGTGTTGACAAAGTCTTGCTAGATATAAAATGAAGCTGAAATGCAAAGTGAAGACACTATACAACAGCACGTTTCTGATGTCAGAAGCACAGTGGAACACGTTGACGTATTTTTATTTTACATTTGTTTACTGGGAAAGTCTGACTGGACACATATCCTTTTTCAGTGGAGTCCCGAGGAGAAAAGCTCCAGTTAGAACAGTAAAATACAAAAATAAAGGCACAAAAAATGTATAATATAAATCAACAAATGCTTAGTAGGAATATTCTGAACTTAATACAGAGATGGACCCTGTACAGGTCATCAACGCTAAGTACCAATAGTGCATATTGTAGTATCGATCTGATGTTATACATACAGCAGGACATTAGAAGTCTATATTACATCATCGAACTTGTATAAGTTAGAACTATGTAATATCAAACCCAAAAGTCCGAAATGCAAAAATAGCGAAGCCACGGCACATCGATTTTTTTTCCCAGGGAAAAAAAAAAATCAGTGGGCCATTTTCGGGGCTTTGCTATTTCCTCCACTGTGGTGCGATTTCGGAATTTGCATATTTAAGTAGGGGGATGTGAGGGCCACAGCCCCCCACATTGGGGGTGTGTGGTGGGAGAAGCCCCCCACTTTAGTTTTAGTTTAAGGTTTATGTTATTTTTTTTTTTTTTTTTTTTTTTTTTTTAGAAAACGGTGATTTTTTTTCCCTGGGAAAAAAATCGCTGGTCTGTGTGTTCATTATTGTGGGGTTTCAGATTTTTGGGTTCAATATTGCATCATTCAAACTTATACAAGTTCGATGACGTGATATAGACCCGGACATTAGTGGCATTTTATACGTTTGGAAAAGACTCATAATAATAGCAGAAATCACCTAATGTGTTCTATGTTGCATCCAGGCATCAAAGAGAGTCATATTTACAAAATGTTAAAGAAAAATATAGAACAAGCAAGAGTTTGTGCTATACTTTCTTCTTATTATGGTAGATTGTGTAGAGTGGTAGATGTGAGGTAGAAAATGAATTGTATGAGAGATTGTGCAAATGTGTAGACATATTGGAGAGGTAATGGTTAGCTGTCAGCTGGGAGTAGTGCAAAGGCAAATCCATTTGCTAAGGAGATAGTTTTTTAAGGTTGGTTTAAATATTGTTAAGGATGATTAGGAGGTAAGATTTGTTGGCAAGGCGTTCCAGAGTTTGTCTATGTAGTTTGAAAAGAGGTAATATCCTGCTTGATTTTTGTATATATAGGTTTTTATGTGTTTTTTGTTGGTGGATCGGAGTGGTCTAGTGGTAGCATAGGGTTTAAGAAGAGTTCATAGGGCAGGTATTTTTTCAGTCTCTGAGAAGATTTTGTGGGCCATTGAGAGTTGTATGTTGTGTAGGAGTTGGGGAAGCTCTAACCAGATGATTTGCCTGAGCGCTAGGCAGTGATGAGCTCTAGCTGGTGAATTTGTGGCAAATCTTGCCATTTTATTGTAGCAGGTTTCAAGTTTTTGTAATTCAGATTTCTTAAGGTTAGCGAGAATGGGGGCTGCATATAGTAAGGTGGGGAGTAAAAGGGTTGGGCAATGGCTGTTTTGGTATTTTTAGTGAAGTAGTGTTTGTTCCTATATAGGGTACCAAGTTTTTTGTGTACTTTTTTAACTGTCTGAGAAATATGAATATCAAATCTAAGTTTATGGTCAATTTCTATTCCCAGTAGTTTAGTGTGCTATGAGGGTTATGCGGGTATTGTTATGGGAGGTAATGTAGAAAGTGTTAGAGGAGGGAGCAGTTTTGTTAGCAGAGTTTAATAGTTTTTTTTTTACGGTTTAAGATTAAATTATCATTTATTAGCCAGGGCTCAACTTCTTGAAAGGCTTTTTGAGTTAGTGTCTGAAGTTCTTTTAGGGAGGGTGCAGAAGAAATCACAGTTGTGTCGTCTGCGTATTGGATGAGCGATGCATGAGTGGTTGTCAGATGGAGGTTATTAGTAAACATAGAGAATAGAATGGGGCCTAATACAGAGCCTTGAGGTACTCCAAGTACAACTGGTATTAGGGGCGATAGGGTCTGTTGCCATGAGACTGCTTGTTGATGTCCTGTGAGGTAATCTTTGAACCAAGCAATGGTGGAATTACAGACATGTAGATCTGAGAGGGTGTTTAGAAGGTTAGTATGGGATACCATATCAAACAGGTCCAAGAAGATAGAAGAGGCGTGATGATTGTAGCTCCTGTAAAAATTGATGATGTTAGTAAATGACAGTAGTGCAGTTGTTGTGCTATGGAATGGTCTAAACCAATGTCGGGTATTGGTTAGTAGTTTGTTATTAAGCAAGTAGTCTGTACCCTGCTTATGAATTGCTCTTTCTAGAATTTTAGAAAGTGGTGTCAATATTGAAATTGGTCGATAATTGTTAAAATCAGTTTATGGGCCACCTTTATGTAGGGGGATGATGTACGCGGTTTTCCAGATGGGAGGGACCTGGTGTTCAGCTCTTAATCTGTTGATTAGTATTGATATAGGCTAAGCCATGCCATCTGCTGTTAGCTTTAAGTATTCTGCGGGTAGACTGTTGGCAGTTAGTGTAGTTGGTTTTAGTTTTTTCAGAAGTTTTTTGATGGTATCAGTTGCTACTGGCTGCTCTGCAGTATAATCCAGCATGGGGCATTATTAGGGAATAACAGACCTTATGGAGGCATTATTCTTCCTTAACACCCACCCAGTTAGATATTGTCACTTGCTTGTTTCAAGCTAAAATGAAGGCAGAGACCTAGCAGTGCGAGTAAGGTCTTCTCAAACACACAACCTACCGAATCATACTATCATTTGATGCATGCACTACATGCTGACGTATGGCAAAACCGTTCTTTCAAAATGAATTGCTTATGATGGTTCCATTATAAAAACTTAAAACACCTATAACTAGATGAAGCACAATGCTGGAAACAAATGGCTGAAAAACACAAGAGCAAAAGCTCAACATGTACAAGCAAGCCCTTCTTTACATCACATAACATAGATGAAGAACAACATTGCCATTCCCTAGAATGATCCTCAGATGAGGACAGAAGACACAATAAGATGTAAAAGCAGATGCATGTGTCTATGTAAGTATGTGACTTTAGTCATCTGTTGGTTAAGTTGACAGTTTTTGTGCCTGCTTAATTTGGTCAACAGGAAAGCTGTTGACTTATGTGTGAGACTGCTAAAATACCAGTGTTGGGAAACATGCCCTTTCATCCGTATTGTGCAATCTTGGAATTGATATATTAGTGGAAGTGGAAGTGGTGGTGCTACACATTGCTGTGAGGGAAAGGTTAGTTTGCTTTTTATTTGTTGTATTACTTTATTGCCTTTTTCTATTTTGAATACTGTGATTTGTTTTACTTACCTTGTGTTTTCATTGTATTCTTCTTTTAACTCCATATTAAAACTTGAAAAGAGACCACAGCTCTGTCTTTTGTGAGTCAGGCAGAAATTTTTTCCCCACCCGGTTACTGTAGTGTTCTTAAACACCACTGTCTTTCTAGTTGCCTTCCCCTTATGTTAATTTGAACATATATCTCATTTCCTCTCTGTTTTTACTGGCTTGTGTGAGTAAGCACAAAATTATCATTTTGTGAAATCACTCCCCTTCAACTATTTAAATGTATTGGTCATCCTACTGTATCCCATAGAACCAGAATACAAAATCGACTTCCCCCTTTCAGTCTATCTTGCTGTTTTAAAAATAGTGACTCTCCACTAAAACTTAACTTTTTAGACAGGTGAAACTTAAGTTACCTACTTTCACATCTAACTCCTCTAGTGCACACTGCAGTTTTTAGGATAAACCATTTTTTTTCATCTTACCTTTAAGCATCCCTGTGACTAGCACTTGCTTTAAAATCTGCTGGAAAGCACTAGGAAGTCTTAAACTTGATACAAGCACTCAACCCTCCTTGTTATTAAGGAGAAATTAATTGTAGGCTCTAAACAGCCTATAATTGCAAAGTACCTTGCTAAGGTAAGGGAAAACAGCTCTTGTACTTTGCAAAAAAAAAAAAGCACCAAACCAGGCATGTCCAAGGGTCAGCTTCCCATGATTTTTCCTCTCCACCTGGTGAATCTGGGCATACTGGGGCAATGCAGCAATTGCCTCATGTATACAGACAACCCTCTCCTCCTACCGCCCAACACTACAACCCTGCGAGAGATGCACGTACATAGCCAAACTGGAAACAAAGCTCTCTCCACCCAAGATTGTGCTAGACAGTCAAGAGGAGAAGTTTAACACCCGCACTACACCTCAAGCAACACATAGCCCTTCTAAACCCATACCACCAACACCCACACATAACAACACTAAAGGTCCTTAACATTAACCTGCCCAAGCAACAAGGACCTCTGAAGCTGAAACGCAAACAAACACCAATCACAACCAGAGTGTCACATAGCTCACAACACCAGTGTGCCACCCAACAACAGCCCCTAAGGCAAGACAACGTACCCAACACTTTAGTCATAGGTGACTCTATAGTCAGGCACACTGATGTCCCACTCACCAGGCTGAACAAAGAGAAAATTACATTCAGCTGCCTGTCAGGTGCCAGGATCCACCACATAACGCATGCACTCAAGTCACTCCACAACAAGGACAAATATGACTCTGTCATTGTCCATGTTGGAGTGAATGACTTGAGACGTACCTCCCAGGACT
Source organism: Protopterus annectens (assembly GCF_019279795.1). Taxonomy (NCBI): domain Eukaryota; kingdom Metazoa; phylum Chordata; order Ceratodontiformes; family Protopteridae; genus Protopterus; species Protopterus annectens. Next base: position 1,646,383,741 of record NC_056729.1, on the reverse strand, counting down.
ACATGAAAAGAGACATGGAAGAGCTCTCAGATGATATGGCCCAGGAAGGTATGACCGTAGCCCTGAGTGGCATCCTGCCTTCTCCCAGAATGATGCCACATTCTAAGGACAAAATGATTGACATCAACAATTGGCTAAGCTTCTGGTGTCATTGAAAGGGTATCCAGTATCTGTCTTCCTGAGATGACATGATCGACAGACCACGATGCTTTGCCAGAGATGGTCTGCACCAGTCATCCCTGGGATTCAGGTTATTGGCTAAAGCTCTTGCCACCCCATAGTGTCTTTTTTAGGCAAAGTTCAAAGGACAAAACCACCACCGTAACAGTTACAAGCATGCAAAATGTGAAGGTAATGCTACTCAATGCTAGAAGTCTAAACCTCAAAATGCACTCTCTCAAGGCACTCCTAAAAATGGAGAACATCGATGTCTGTGCAGTAACTGAGACCTGGCTTAAGAGAGCACCCCTGCAAGCACCCCTGCAATACCAGGCTACAATTCTTACCACGCTTTTCGGCCACCAAACCAGGACCGAAACACTAAAGGTGGAGGAGTGTCCATATTCACCAAGGATATTCACAACACCAGGCTAGTTGCCCAACACAATGCATCAGAAATTCTCCAGGTGCAACTAACACTAGGTAAGACTACAATCCAAACTGCAGCTTGCTACAGATCCCCCACCATGCCCCAAGATTCTCACTACACCTTTCTAAACATACTGGAAAATATTAAGATACAACCAAGCACCCTAATACTGGGTGATTTCAACTACCCTGCAATTAACTGGGAAAACTACTCGTGTACCTACACATTTGCCCAACGGTTCTTGGAATTCATAAATTCCAATGCCCTGGATCAACTAATCCTTACTTCCACCAGGGGCTCCAATATCCTAGACCTGGTCATTACCAACATGGAAAATCGATGCTCCACACCTATGGTCACCCCCTCATTGGTCAGGTCTGACCATAAGCTAATCACCCTTGACATCCACTTTCCACCCCCACCCCCCCCCCCCCAGTAAGGGAACCTCTGTAAAAAACTTCTCCAAAGCCAACTTCATGCTACTCAAGTCAGAAGTCACAAACTTCATGACACCCATGCAGACGGGAACTGAAAGTTCAACTGCTAAATCTTACACTAAGGCACTGTACAGGCACATCCACTCATAGGTTCATAGGTTCATAGGTTCATACTAGGCTATCTGCCCAAGGGCATTTATAAGCCTAGCCCATAGTTATGTGGCTTTCGCCACCCCTTTAGTTTGAATAAAAACTATGCCTATCATTTTGCTGTGCCTCTGTCAAGCAGTGACACTGAAGTAATCCCTGGGGTATATCTGCGATCTCCCATCCATTGGTCAAGATTCCTCATACATGAATCGTGCCATCCCCAGTAGAACCAAGATGCTCTCCTTCAAAAAAAGGAAGCCAATCTGGTGGTCTCTTGTCATAAACAAATTTTACAACAAAAGGAAGAAACTCTTGCAGAAAAGAGGAAAATCCCAGGATGCAAAAAACTCCCTTACCAGCCTCAGTAAGAAGCTGAGATCCCTTATAAAATCCTCCAAAGCTAGTTATGAAAATAAAATTGCCAAAGATTTCAAAGACAACCACAAGACTTTCTATAACAATGTCAAGAATCTAAAGGGCATGCTCAGATCTGCTCTGAGCTACAACAGAATGGCATTAAATATACTGATCCCAAGGATATTGCCAATATCCTGGCAGATTGATTCAGTGCAAACTTCACCTCCCTCTCACCCCCTAAAGGGCCCATCTTAATACTGAAAGATTGTCAAATTCTGGTAATAACAGCCACACAGGTAAAAAACACACTCTCCAAAGCTAAGAATACAGCATCCATGGGACCAGATGACATCCCAGGCTGTGTACTACATGAACTACAAAATGAACTGGCACCTCACCTAAGTGTCATGTTTAATCATAGCCTCACCTCAGGCTTCATGCCCACTGAGTGGCGCATGGCTACAGTTATCCCACTCCACAAGGGGGGATCCACCTTGGATCCCAGAAACTACTGCCCCATCAGTCTGACGAGCCTGATCTGCAAGGCCATGGAACGTATTATCATGGAACTTATAAACATAGACATTGGCAACCTTCAAACACTGGACTCCATGCAGTTTGGGTTCATGAAGGGCTGATCTTGTCTCCTGAACCTGATTAACTTCTTTGAATCAGTCTCCAGAGCCGTGGACAAGGTTAAGGTGGTCCACACAGCCTATCTGGAACTCGCCAAGGCCTTCGACACCATCCCCCACTCTGGAATCATAGATAAACTTACTAAGCTGGGCATTAATCCCTACGTCGGTTGATGGTAGCCTACTCCTAATCCAGCTCGAGACAAGTGACAAGTGGAGTGCCTCATGGTTCAGTCCTGGGACCGCTCTTGTTTGGCATCTACTTCTCTGAAGTTCAGGCCAACACTAAGGGACTCTCGTTAATAAAGTTCGTAGATGACTGCAAACTGCGAGCCATTATTGAATCTCCAAATGATGTGGATATTCTACAAAAGGGCCTTACAGAAACATATGCGTGGTGCCAGAGCCATGGGCTCAAGCTCAATGCCAAGAAATGTATAGTTATCCCCTTTGGGAAAAAACATGTACCCATGAATTACCACATAGGTGGCAGTACACTAAACGCTGATAGTGTGATAGACTTAGGGACACAGGTGGGCAGTGGTCTCACCTTCGATAAACACATCGCCACAACAGTCAGGAAATCCTTCTATGTGACACACCTCATCACTAAGGGCTTTTCATCCAGAAAAAAGGAGGTCATTGTCCCACTGTACTCATCCCTCATTAGACCCATTATAGAATACAATGCCCTGTCTGGTATGTACTTCTCAAGACATCTGCAAGAACTGGAAAGGCCAAAGAAATACCTCACTAAAAGAATCGCAGGCCTAAAGCAGATGCCCTATGCTGACTGTCTAAAAAAACTACACCTATACTCTGTGGCATATCGTCTACTCAAAGGTGATCTCTGCTTAACATACAAGGCCATGTCAAACACAGAGCAGTTGGACATGCTGCACTTAAAGAAATCCCAATCCCTCAGAGACACACGCTCCAGGGATCTAAACCTTGTCATCACACTGAAGAAAACATACCGGCTAAACAAGAAAGGAGGCGGTTTAGCTATAATATTTAAACAGCATCTAAACATCCAGGTCTTAAAATCATCAGCTCCACAAATAGGCAATGAAGAAATAATCTATACCATCCTCAAAATAAACCAAAACAAAACCATCAGCGTAATTGGATGTTACTTCCCACCTGGCCAAAACATCCCTCCACTAGAAAATCTCCTCAGCTGGTCTACCCCCAAGAAACTATCATTTTAGGTGATTTCAATATTGACTGGCAATCCTGTTCTGGCAACCATCCAACCCATCATGTAAACCTTCATGGCTTTACCCAATTAGTCCAGTCACCAACCAGGATAAATAAAAACTCCAGCAAGCACACTCCCCTGGATTGGATACTAGTCAGTAAGAGCCCCCAGTCATATATAACAGGCTGCTTATCAGATAGCCTCAGTGATCACTCCCCAACATTCCTACTCAAAAAAATACCTATACCAAGCTAAACCTGTCATCTACCATCAAATACGTAAAAAACTAAACTTTAACCCACTCACATTCATCTCATCCCTCAAAGAATGTAACAGGCATCCTCTAAAGTACCTCAGTCTTGATGACGCAGTTGAATTTTTTAATACTACCTTCCTTAATTACCATGCCCCCATAAGACTTTGCAGAACCAAAGCACAACCCTCCTCATGGCTACAGAAAACCACTAAGTCAGAAATGAAAAACAGGGATAAAGCATGGGAGCACTGGCGCAAAACCAAAACCCCCTCAACTAGACAGAAATTCCTAGAACTACGCAATAGAGTCAAAAAGCTAATAAAACAGGACAAACTCCAATACTACCAGTCTGCCCTAGACTCCTCCCAATACAGCCCCAAACAATTCTGGTCCTCCATAAACTCCATCCTCCACCCATGTAAAGTCAGTACCCCTCCTCCTAACATCCCTCTCTCTTCAGAAAATATTGCTACCTCATTCAACACACACTTCACACAAACCATACTATCACTAGCTAAACAACACAACCCCCCTCTCCTCCAACCCACACCTTCAACTAGTAATCTCCCCACTGCCTTCTCTTTTTCTCCTGTACCTACCTCCAACATAAAAAACTCGTAACTACACTTAAGCCCACCACATTAGCAGCAGACAACCTCCCAAATGAATACCTTTTTTGGGTTGGGAGGGTGGCCTAATGGTTAAGGTGTTTTCCTTACAAACACAAGGTGCAGGGTTTGAGTCTAACAAGGCATAATTGGCTAGGTTTAAAATGGCCCACAAGGGCAGTTAGCTTAGTACTAATCTATAAACCTATGAACCTACAAATCGCAGCTGATGCTCTGGCCTACCCAGTATCCATCTTGATTAACCGATCTCTGTCTGAAAGTTATGTTCTCACACTGTGGAAAGTATCGCATATAATTCCCCTCCACAAAGGCGGACCCTCCACAAAACTAACCAATTACCGCCCCATAGCTATTCTCTCTCCACTCTCCAAAATACTAGAGAGATGCATACACTCTCAGGTCTCAGACTACCTCCTTACTAACAACCTCCTTTCCAATACTCATCATGGTTTCCAACCAAACCATAGTACCACCACTGCCTTATTCTCCTTTACTAACACTATCCTTCAGCATAAAACAATGGTTATATCTCCTCTGCTACTTTCCTAGACCTATCTAAAGCATTCGACATGGTCCCACACAATCAGCTCATCTCTGTCCTCAATAACTTATCCTTCTCTCAATCAGTCACCAACTGGTTTCAGAGTTACCTGTCTGACCACCAACAATCCGTTGTATGGCAGAATGACATATCCCCCCAACTACCTGTCTCCATAGGGGTTCCCCAAGGATCCATCCTTGGACCCCTACTCTTCTCTGTTTTCACCAATAATCTAGCCTCTGCCAACAAACATGGCACACTCATACAATACGCAGATGACTCAACCATCATCTGCACAGCCCAGTCCCTGCACAAACTGCAAAAAGTCACACAGGAAGCCTTTTCCTCTATTGAAACGTGGTTATCCGATGCCCAATTAATACTCAACCCTAACAAAGCTAAACTACTCATTTTCCAACCCACCAAACATACTCAAAACAACTCTCACTTTAACATCACAGCAAAAGGCAACACCACTATATACCCAACTGAATACACCATATTGCTAGGAGTGGAAATAGACAATAAACTAAAATTTGACATTCACATATCCATGACCATAAAAAAAAGTCCACAAAAAACTAGGAGCATTATACAGAAATAAGCAATTTCTCACCAAAGCAGCAAAGATTTCAATAGCAAATTCCCACCTTATCTCCACCCTACTTTATGCCTCTCCAATATATACCAACCTAAGGCAATACGATCTAAACAAGCTAGAGACCTGCTACAACAAAATCGCCAAATTCCCCACAGGGGCATCCTACAGTAGTCACCACTGTCTCTCACTTTCTGAACTGGGCTGGCTTGAACTCCCTCACCTCCTTCAATGGTATCAACTCTCACTCGCCCACAAACTAGTAAACCATCCACTAAATGTCCAATCCCTCCAGAATCTACACCAACTCTATCGCACCACCAGACCACTAAGATCCAGCAACAAAAATCACTTGCATATAACCAAAGCCAATAACTCTGCTGGTGAAGCACTATTCTCTTGCACCATAGCCAAATTATGGAACTCCCTCCGACCCACAATTACCTCCATACCATCATGCACCCACTTCAAAACTTTACTAAAAGCGCGCCTAAAAACATGCTGGCTATGCCCTTGCAACTCCCACTCTAAAATCACCCACCCCATCCAACCACTACCTTTCTTTCCACTCCACTAACTACCTTGATTATAGCAAGCTCTGATGCTCATAAGCCTAGTACTTATTATACAGCAGGAACTTCTCATTGTAACATTTGTTAATGTCTGTTATGTACTTCACAGATGATGATTCTAGTTGTCTACTGATGTACTATGTTCTTCATCTGTAAATATGTTGTAAGTAATTGCTATGTTAATTTGTTAATCGGTATGTAATCCAATGTAACTACTGTCTGTTTATTTTAACTGTGGAGCTTTTCTCCCCGGGCCTCCACTGAAAATGGACCTACATCCAGTCGGACACTCCTGGTCAACAAATGTAAATAAATAAATAAACAAACATGCTGGAGGGATAGGTTCCTGACCCAGAGACTCCCCAGACTCTCGAATAGACTGCCCATACATGTCAAGCAGAGTGCCTCTTTGGCCCTCTTCAAAAGGAACCTTGATGATTGGATGGGAGATAGGAAATTCACCCCAAGGATCACGTCAGTCGCCCTGCTAGACAGGGGTCGAGGGAAGTAAATACTGTAGGAGGAAATAGCCAGGGAATTGTTATGGCTAGGCTTGTATAGGCCCTAGGGCTGATAGCCTAGTACCAACCTATGAACCTATGCTGCCCCCACTTGGGGGCACAGGAGCTTTTTTTAATTTACGTTTTCTGAGTTTTTTTCTAAAAACATACCCAATTTGCTGTCAATGTTTTTTTTACAAATTTTTGTATCCATACTTTTAATGTCAATGTCCTAAAGCTTCAGATTGTGGTGTCACATCAGCAGTGATAGTCACCTAGAGCCAGTGTTTACACTGCCAGTTGGCTAGCCCTGCCATGGTTTAAATTCTATGTCCTACACAGAAAGCAGTTGCACTCAACACCTATGGCCAGTTTAGAGTGATCAGTCCTACTGAATGTTGTTTAGAATGTTTGAGGAAACTGGAGCAGCTGGAGAAAACCCATTCAAACAGAGGGATGATGTGCAGACTCTAAACATAAGCACCCCAAGCAAGAATCAAACTATAATTCAACATGCTATTTCTATTGTACCCAGTGTGAATGCATACTTTTATTCAATACACGTTTATGTTATGTGAACCAATTGCATATGATACCGTGTGTGAAAAACTAAGGAGCTGCCAGCCCAGCCAGCTAGATAGAATTTTGTAAAGAATGATATGTCATTGTAAATATTAATATGATCTACAGGCTTGTGTAAAAAATGTAAGAAAACTGTGTTATGTTCTGACCTTCCAGAAATGTAACCACAGTGCACCCTACTTGGAAGAAAGCTGATAAGTAAAGGATTTTACTCAAGCTAGGAGACAGGATGTTTGCAGCTAGAAATTCTTTCTATTGTCCTAAGAGATAATTGCTAGGTTTCACATGTAAAGTGTCTTTTATTGCTGTGGCTTCCTGGCAGGTGCAGATCAAAAAGAAATGTTACATTTCAAGTTCTGTTTGCTTGGGAACATAAGCAGAAGTGACAAGAATGATGTAATCTGAAATGACTCAGCAGTAATGTGTTATCAATTTAAGGGCTATCTCAGAAAGTAAGGATTGCATTTTGTTCTGAATCTGACAATAACTTACCAGCACTGTGCCTTGCTCTGTACTAGATCTTAGTATTTCTTTTAGAGATAGGAATGTAGCCAGATTAGTCTAGCTATTTTCTATATTTATGTGAGACTATCCTACAATGTTGTTTTAAAGAATTAAAAAGTGATTTCTGAACTCTCTATTGTTATTGTGTTGAACTAATGAGTATGGTCTTGTGTTTTTTATTATTTATTATTAAATATTTTTAAACCTTTCATCTCTGGCTGTTTTGTGTAGAGATAAATTAAGCTCTTAGCGTACTTGTATTGTATTTGGTGATACTGTATCAGCCACTCTTAAATAGCCTTCAAGTCTCATAATAATAACATTACACAGTAGAATTAGACACCTTTTGGTAAGGACCTTTATAGTCGCTGATAGTTGTATTTGGTGGTGGTTGGTACTACTGTATAGTCTAGGCAGAAGGGGGCACAGTGGAGAACCTGTGCCAGCCTTCCCCAGGAGTGTGTTTGTATATAACTCAAATCTCAAAGTCTGTGTGTCAAAAACTTGAGCACTGATTGGACAGAGAGGGTGCTGGAGGTTTTGGCTTGACCACTCGGCTGAGATCTGAACCCTATAGCTATGCTGTTGGGGAGTCTTATTGGGGATCTGGAGAGAAAGGGAGAAACCAGTCTCAGACTAATTGTGATCTCTGTGTGCTCTTAAGGGAAATTGTCCTTTACTGTGTGTGTGCACTTGTTATCCTCCCAATGTGGGTGCCCCTCACTGTTGCTAGTGGTGAGCATTGAGGCTCCTTGTTTACTGGACCAGTGCACTGGGCATCACACTGTGAATCATGTTTTAATACTGCACTATCAAAGATTACACAAATGTTTAACTTACTTGAGTTTATTTACATTATATCTTGTATTATATTTTACCGATGGAGCCTTTCTTCCTGAGCCGCCGCCGAAAAGGGTTTCTATACCTAGATGGCCTTCCCCACCCAACAAATGAAAATAAATAAATAAATAATATTTCTGTTACAATCCATACAAATTCAGAGCCACAAACAAACTTGGCCCACCCCCAACAGAGTGATAAAGACAAGCTCCTCTCGGTGGGAGCATGTTCCATGCTGGATCCCACCATTAGCATAGTGCGCTAATGACAGTTCATCCAAGGTAGTGGCAGCTTGTACCAAATCTTTTATGAGCTGTTCCTGCCATGACTGCGGATTGTCCACAGACATAAGCTGTGTTGATCTGGCAGCTGCAGGTACCTTACCAGACACCTGCAGCAACTGGAAAGACCACAAAAGTACCTCACCAAGAGGATCAAAGGGCTCAAACAGATGCCAATGCTGTCAGGTTAAAGAAAGCTCCAGCTCTACTCAGTGGCATACCACCTGCTCAGAGGCGATCTGTGCCTGACGTATAAAGCCATGTCCAACCTGGAACTAATGGACATGCTGCACCTCAGGAAATCCAAATCCCATCGAGCTAAGCGCTCCAGAGACTTGAACCTCAGCACTGAAATAAATAGGACATGCTGGAGGGACAGATTCATAACCCAGAGGCTCCCTTCATTCTGGAATAAAATCCCAGTCCAGGTTAGGCAGAATCCCTCATTGACTCTCTTCAAGAGGAATCTTGATGAGTGGATGGGATATCGTAGGTTTACCCCGGGTATCTCTTCTGTGTCACTGTTAGACAGAGGCACAGTATACTAACCTCGAAAAAGGGCATAGCAAAATTAATTTAAAATGAGTGGTGAAAGCCAAACACACTCTGGCTAGGCTTGTGGATGCCCTAGGGCAGATAGCCTAGTATGAACCTATGAACCTATAGTAATATCATCCTGTACTATTTTACCTAAATATGCAGATAGCTTCCTCCCTTATTCCTTGTAAATAATATCTCTGCCTAAACAGCAATGCCTTAAATTTCTTGATTTCTTTATATTTATTTATTTATTTGCTTGCAGTTTGTTAACCTGGAAAATCCACTGGGCCATAATTAGCCCATTTTCAGTGGAGACCTGGGGTGAAAAGCTCCACAGTAAAATAGAAATCACATAGTACAAAAACAGTAGAATTGTAAAGCACAGTAATACAATTGACAGTATTGGGTATTTAACACATTGTAAAGTAATATCATACCTGGCAATTTACTAAACAAGGTTTAAAGACAAACATACAGCCTTCCTATATATACCTAGATACACACATACATACAAATATAGAGTTAATAGGCTAGTAAAGAGTAGAGTTATAAGGTTTTATGGGAAGATTAGTATAGGATTATGAGCAAGGACAGTTCCAGATAGTGGAGAGGTATGAGTGTATTGAGGATTATATATATTTCTTTTTTCCATATAATCATACTCTTTTATGTTATTCTCTAAATTCCTGGAAAATGCCTTTTATACTTCTTTTTAAATCCAATTCACCACTCAGATCAGTTTTTATAGAAGCCTTTCATGGTTATATGATCCTTCTATACCTGCAATACTTCCCATTCCCCAATTTCACCTCACAGTATCCCATTTATTCTTTTTTATTTCCTTTCCTGTTTTAATATACTGCCTTTCTTCCATCACATCCATCCTTATTGCTAAATGTCCTGAAAAAAAAACATCACAACTGTATCACTATCTGTTACACACAAGCCTACCAATAAAAGAAAATAATCAATTTCTGATCCAATTGCCAATTTCTATAAGTCCATTGACTTTTGTTCCATACAGCTAATTTACCACATTATATCACTTCCTGTATTTTTTTATATCTCTGCCTTTCTTTTTCAGTCTTTCCCTTGAATTGCAATTAAAGACCCCTGCAATTATAATTGGGGTCATTGTCATTTTGAAAGGTGAAATACCTCTTCATCTTCAGCTTTCTGGCAGACGCCTGAAGGTTTTGGGTCAAAAGTGACTGGTATTTGGAACTGTTCATAATTCCCTCCACCTTGACTAAAGACCCCATTCCAGCTGATGAAAAACAACCCCAAAGTATGATACTGCCACCACCATGCTTCACCATGGGGATGGTGTTCTTTTGGTGATGCAAAGTGTTGTTTTTGCTCCAAACTACTTTTTGGAATTGTGGCCAAAACGTTCAACCTTGGTCTCATCAGACCATAACACATTTTCCCACATGCTTTTGGAAGACTTGATGTATTGTTTTTCAAATTTTAGCTGGGCCTGGATGTTTGTCTGTGTCAGAAAAGGCTTCCGTCTTGCAACCCTACTCTATAGTCCAGACATATGGAGAATACGGGAGATTGTTGTCACATGTAGTACACAACCAGTACTTGCCAGAAATTCATGCAGCTCCTTCAGTGTTGCTGTAGGTCTCTTGGCAGCCTCGTTGACCAGTTTTCTTCTTGTCTTTTCATCAATTTTGGAGGGCCATCCAATTCTTTGCAACATCACTGTTGTCCCATATTTTCTCCACTTTTTGATGACTGTCTTCAACGTGTTCCATTGTATATCCAATGCTGTGGAAATTTTTTTGTCAACCTTCTCCTGACTGATATCTTTCGACAATGAGATCCCTTTGATACCTTGTAAGCTCTCTGTGAACTATGGCTTTTGCTGTAGCAGGCAACTGAGTAGATGTCAGGAAAATCCTACTAGGACAGCTGAAATTTATTTAGGGTTAATCAGAGTCTTCTTTAATTGATGGCAGGTGTGTACCCAAGAAGACTGAATCCTGTAATTAAATCAAAAGGTGCTTCAACAAATTATTAATTTAAGGGTGTGCACACACAACAAAGTATTAGTTTAAGGGTGTGCACACTTATGCAACCAGCATATTGTATTTTTTTTATATTATATTTTTTGTTTTTCAATTGAATTGTACAGGCTATAGGTCACATTAAAGATGTGAAAAGTTTTGAAGTGATTTATTGTGGTCTCATTTATTTATATTACAAAAACCTGGCATTTTAACAGGGGTGTGTAAACTTTTTATATCCACTGTATAGCATTTTTGTTTTTCATTTGCAATACAATAGTAGGGCGTGCCTTTGTTGAAGGTTGAACGTCGAGCTGGCACCTCGGCGTTCGTGAAAATCTACTGCCAATCATTAGCGGACTGGAGGTCTGCTGTGGTGACCCCTAACCAGGAAAAGCCGAAAGACAACAACATTAGAAATACAATAGTACATTCCCAGCCCCCAGTCCATATGTCTCTATTATCATATATTTTTGTAATGTCTATATCACCCTTGAAAACAATCTGTAAATAGTCTCTTAATAATACTTTTTCTACCTCAGTCCAAAATTGCACATACATTTTCTTTTTTGTCTCACTGTGAAATGCTTGATCAACATTTAAATTCCGAGGGTTATAGTTTTTCTTTACTTTATATTGTTCTAAACATTTTTCCATATACTGTCCTTATTCAAAAATGTCACAAAAAGAGTCTTTGTTAATATTAATAAATGCTCTTACATCCCTGGGAGTGATAGCCAATGGTGCGATAAAGTTATCCCAGATTTCAGAACTATCAAGTTCCTTTGTCTTCTTACTGCTTATTCTTGCACAATGCTTCTTCTTTTTCACCTCCAGTTTCTTTTCTTCCTTTTTGTTCTTATATCTTCCATTTCTACTTCTTGTATCCTCTCCATTATTAACCCCACAACACAGCTTTTTATACTTTCTGGTTCAGTCTGGTCGAGTAAGTCCTTTAAATAGGTTCATAGGAGGTTACTAGACTCTTTACAAGCCTCGCCATGTTAATCGCAAGTATCCCCATTTTTTCTTTTTGAGTAGTTTGCGAAATTAATTTATGAAGAGAGTGGGTCTGTGATCAACACTGGCTACCCCTGTCCATGAGGGACATGGGTGCCACCCCAGGGGTGAATTTGCAGTCTCCCATACAATTATCTAGGTTGTGTTTGAATAGGGTCATTGAGGAGCTCTGTTTTATGTGAATAGGAAATCTATTCCAGAGAAGCAGCAGGCTCTGGGAGGAATATCTGTCTCTCCAGGATGTTCTGTTAATGACACAAGCTAGGTTAAGATCCCTAGATGACTCTTGTCCCATTTGACTTGTGGATGTGCAGAATTTCCATTAGGGCAGGGTCAGAGATTGCCCTATAGGCCAGGCAAAAGTCAACTCTCAGCAGCCTATAAAATACAGAGTAAAGTGACTGGGCTTTCAGCCTGTCCACATAGGTCATGGGTTGGAGTCCCTGTATTTTCTTAGTGATAAACCTCTGGGGTCTCTCCAGCTGCTGCAGGTGTCTGGTGAGGTACATGCAAAAGAGTGCATTATACTCTATCCGTGGTCCGATGAGGGTTGAGTACAGTGGAATTATAATATCCTTTGACCTGGATGCTATGCCCTTGCTTTTGAGGTCCACAAAGTAGAAGGCTTTCCTTACAACTGTGGAAACTTAGTGGTCAAAGTTCAGATTGCTATCAACCTGTGTTCCTAAGTCTCGCACCCCTGGGTTAGAACTCAGGGAGGTGCTGTCAATATTGTAATAGGAATTCCATTTTGCCAAAGGGAATAATAATGCATTTTTTTCATTTAGTTTTAGACCATGGCTTTGGAACCAATCATTCATTTGTGTTAACCCTTCTTGTAATATGTTGATGTCATTGTGGGCTCAGTGATTGCTCCCAGTTTTCAGTCATCAGCAAACATGGTGAGCCAGTGGCTGTCGACTTTGGACTTCTGAGAAATAGATGCCAAACAGTGACTCCCTCAGCAGCAACCCCTGTGGTACTCCACTAGTGACAGGTCTACTAGTGCAGGTGGAGTCACTAGTTTTGACAGACTGTGTTCTGGTGGTGAGCCAATTGGCTACCCATCTAGTAACATAATATCCAGCTGGGAGAGTTTCTTAAGGATGCCAGTCTGGGAGATTGGATCAAAAGCCTTGGCAAGGTCAAGATAGGCTGTATGCACTGTCTTACCTTTGTCCATGGCTTTGATGGCATTCTCAAAGAAGTCAGCCAGGTTTAATAAGAATGATCTACCGTTAACGAAGCCATACTGGGTCAGTTCCAGTGTTTGGAGGTCAGCTATATTCTTGTTGATAAGGTCCATGATAATTCTTTCCGTGGCCCTGCAAATGAGGCTGGTTAGACTTATGTGTGTGTAGTTCTCATGGTCAGTTGATGCCCCCCCCCCCTTTGTGCAGGGGGATTACTGTTGCTGTTCTCCATTCTGCATGAGCATAGCAAGTTCTCAGTCTATGATTAAAAAGAACACCAAGTGGGTCCACTAGATCTTGTTTTAGATTGTTTAGTAAACAGCATGAGATATTATCTGGTTCCATTGAGGCCATGTTTTTGGCCTATGTGAGAGCAGAGATGACCTGTTCTCTAGAGATATTAGGCAGAGGGCTGGTGTCAGGTAGACTTTGGGATATGGTAGGTGGGGATGGGGGGGGGGGGTGAAGTTTGCACTGAATCTGTTAGCTAGCAGGGCGGCGATATCTTCCAGTGTAGTATGAATCATCCCATCGGCAACCATTTCAGCATATAGCTGTGCATTCCCTTTTAGACTATGGATGTAGTTCAAGAATGTCTGCAACCCTCCTAACTGGAAGGTTGTAACAATATATCCCTGGTGCTATTCAACCTCTCCCTTGAACCACCTCTTCTGAAACAGTAATTCTGTATCTTGCAAAGGCTCGGTTGCCTTCACTTCTTTCTCCTCCTACATTTCACCCTTCTCGAACATTTTGACCCTCACCTCCTCTTCTTTCATTACCCTTTCCTCCAACAACATAATCTCTTGTGAAGGTTCGACTGCCTTCACCTTTACTCCACAATCATCAACTTCTATCTCCAAATCTCTGCCAATAGCTCCTTCTCTACCATACTTCTTTAAGCTTCTTCAAGATGCCTTTGCACTTGGACTGGATGCAGAAAGTGTTACATCGCACAGTGTCTCTGCTGTCAATGAGTAGGGGAAGTTCCATGATGCTCTGGCCAAATTTCCTCTAATAGTTTGAATACCACTTCAGAACTTCCCCCTAAAAAGAGGTTACTAGCGTAGTATGACTAGCCCAGTCAACAAAGGCTAAATAAATAAACTAGATGGCAGTCAATGTAGCACTTGTATGGTCTTTATATCTTAGATTTTTTTTTTCTGTTGTAGGTAGTGTCTGGGGTTTAAGGGGGATGTAGGTGAAGTAAGCTTTCACAAGACAGCTGTACTTTCTGAGATTGTGATCACTAACCAGTGTTGGTAGGGAAGAGTTTCTTTATACTTTTGTGTGATGCATTTGAGATAAAGTGGATTTTTTGTTATGTATTTTTTGATGCATGCTTTCAGTAGAATGGAATTGATATCCATTACCTCTATAGCCTCCAGTACTTCTATATTTATAGGTACTTAACCACACCCCCAACTCATCTACCCAATCAGCCACTACCTCCACTCCCTTTCCTACCTGTTCCTCCATCCTATTAGCTCACTCTACAAACTCTCTCCTCCCACACTGACACCTCAGTATTGGTAGTAACTCCTTCTACTATAGTATCAGTCCAACAATTAACCATCATGTTCCACTAATATGTACTACCCATTCTGCTGATCACCTATGAACTCACCCAGTATGAAAACCAGATGCTTATCGATCATCAAAACGCTAATGGGCATACTTCCTCCCCAACTATAAAGCATCACACTTTCAGCCATATCTGTGACAAAGGAAACAACTCAAGCCATTATTCTTTCCTCCAGCCTGCCAACCCCAGACATACTAACGCCAAACCCAGACAATACTATAAACTCCTATATAAACTCTTGAGGCTTATAGTTAAATATAGACCCAGTATCATACTCATTGAGGACATTCACCCCAACCCAGGCCCTTCCACCTCTGATATATACACCCCCACTAACTGCAACCTAAGCCAACCACCTAGAATCAGTAGACCAACTAACTCTCTCCTGACCTGTCATCTCAATATTAGGAGTATTAATAACAAGGTACATGAACTCCATTCTCTCCTAGCTGTCCACTCCCCTGAGATACTCTGTCTATCTGGGACCTGGCGAAAGCTTAACACTACTGACAATGAAGTGTTACCTCCTGGCTATAATATACACAGGCTGACTTCTGATTTGTGTTTATTTAGCAATGTGATGTACAATATTATTATACTTTAGTGAGTCAACTCATTCAAAATCTGGCACCAAATCCCGCCTAAAATACTTTCTTGTCTTTGTGTAGTAAGACCTCTCATAGCCACATGTTACAAGACTCTCTTGTGTAGTATGACCCCTCATAGCCACATGTTACAGGACTCAGTACCCTGCAGCTCCCATATGTTATTAACTTTCAGGATTGATACTAGTTATAACAAAATTGAATTCATGATCACTGGAACTTGATCAGTCTTGCTTCTATGCCCTTTGTATGTACTGATGCCAGCTGCATTAGTGAGGATGCTTTACATAGTTTTCCACCAAAATGTCAGCTTAGCTGCATCTTTTGTATTATATTATCTGGTAAACTGATTATACATACACCTATTTGCCATCACATAGTTTGTGTTTCTTTCTAAACTGCCAAGCTGATCTTAGAAGCAATTTAAGATATCAAGGGGCACTTTCTTAGGTGGTGTTCCTTAATGTCATGAGGGTTGTTTTCCATAGCTGACAAAGATCAGGGTAATAACCCCTCTCATACAGACATTTGGTTGTACTGTAGATGCAGTTCAAATCAATGCATTCTTGGGGTTAAAACAGCATAGGATAAACATTGTTTGATTCCTTGGCATCGTTTGTAACTGCAGGAAAAAATCTTGTGTTCTTCTGCAAAAAAACATATTCTAAGGGGTTTCATTCCACATTTCTGTTACTTCACATTCTGTGCCATTCTGCTAACTGGAGAAATGGATGCCCAGATGTACAGGTCTTGTCATGGGGAGAAGCTTTCAAATTAACTCCATGGTGGTTGCCGGTATAATTTGAGTCACCGTTCCATCAAAATTAGGTTGATGTCTGGTGCTGATAGTGGCTTTAGAGGCATAGTAGAAAAGATGCCCAGTACTGTACAATTACTTGTCAGTTTAGTGGCAGATTCTGATTGTTTATGTCACCTGTTATCAGTAGTGTACTGTACTGCATAGTGACTTTTTAATGGTTTTGACTGTAGCACTGATATTTTACTGTATGCAGTTCCTTATTTGATGCTAGTATTGGAAACTCATTACTCTTGAAGAAAAGTGTGTTGCTTCTTTTCTGACCACTTGAAAATGCATGTAGGTGTAAAATAATGTGGTGTATTACCTGAACTGGCACCTTTTTTATTTGCTCTTTTCTTGCCATATTTTGGTTCAGTCCATTAAACTGAACTCAAATAGTAGTCTCATGTTTACAAGCTTCAGCAATGCCATTAGTAAATGCTCAGTTTTTCATATCTTAAATTGAGTCAAAACTCATTAGAGAAGCACATAATATATATCACCGAGTGTAATGTTAAGCAAGGAGAAAAAACATAATAAATTAGGAAATAAACATTTGTAATCGCTAGCTACAGAATGAAACAGAGGCCCAGGGCTCAGAACATCTGCATGTCCTTCTCATGAGCATTTCAGCACTGAGCATCACTGATACAGACAAGTAGTAACTAAATCAGAGTTCTAATTTTTCAAATGCTGCTTCTAAATAAGGTCATTTGCACTCATAAAAACTGTCCTAAAGCTGTAGTCAGTGTTTTCAGGCCAGTACACTTTAACTGGAAAAAGAATGTCATGAAGATGTACAAGGTTTTGTGACAAAAGTAAAAATATTTCTTTTCAACTTTGTAGCTTCTACTGTTTTTATTTGTTCATGCATTTGTTATTTTCATGAGTTATAGTCTATCTTAATTTGATTTGTTTTATTTTATTTTTATTTTTTAACTGGGGTAGAGCACTTATCCCATTAACCTTTTTCAGACTCAGGCAGGGAGCACGGCCTGTCATCATTTTAGATAATATTTCTCTGTTTTGAATTCTATTTTTCTGAGCAATGGGGGTGTGCCATTGAAAGAGCTCAGCTGCACTTTAAAGTAATGTGACTAGTTTGGAAATGAAAACTCAGGTTCCTGTCACTGAGATGCCTGCTGCACTCATACATAAATCTGCTGGAGTGACAGTAAATTGGCATGATCTCACATTTTATTTCCTATTATGCTAATTGGGTGTTACCTGGTGATTTAATTCCTATAGCAAGCTGTACTTCCCACTGAGATTACTGTATTCTGCCTCATTTGCATTTATTTTCTGTGGAAAAAACACTGGCAAGTTGATAACAGTGATTCAGATCAACTTCTCTAGTTATATGTGCCATAAAAGTTGAGTTAGTCCTATAAGCCACAGTTTTCTTATGAAAAATAGATATGGATGCTTGAACAAAATAATCTGGTGCTCAGAAATAATCACAGCATAGCCAACCAATACTATAAAGAGGCTCTGTCAAGAGAAGACTTTCTGGACACCCACAATTGCAGGTTCAAATAGCTGAAGACTCATTCAGCTTTTTGAGTATAATGTAAATAGCTAATGGTGGAACTGTCTCTACTGAAAACCTGAACCATAAGGTCTCTTGCAAAAAGGACTTGCAGACTTTCAGATATGCTAGCAAAGTAAAGTTTTGAACAATATCATAGTTATAAGTGGCCAGCAATTGGACTTTGACACAAAAGTAACTAAAGCTTGAATCAAACATTTCTGACAAATAATACAGAGCCTGTGGAACTTTAATGTTTTTGTGTTGATGAAAGGGCATTCGATGAACAGCCCTTTCGGCAATGTAACATAGACCCAGGGTAAGTTGGTTTAGGGTAAGGAGGTTCAGAAGTTCAAGCCATTTGAGCTATTTCAGAGCAAGACAGTGATGGGTTCTATAGGGCAGGTCGGAGGCAAATCTGGCTGTCTTATGGTAGCATGATTCAAATTTACTTAAATCATTTTTCTTGAGGTTTGTGAGTATAGGAGAGGAACAGAGTAACATGGATGGTAGGTGAGCCCTGGCAATTGGTTTTCTGGAAGAGTTGGTTAATTAAGTAAGGCTCTATTCTATAAACCTAATTTAATGTTGGACTTTTTGATGGCATATGATAAGCACTTGTCGAATTTTAACCTATCATCTATAATGATACCTAGCAGCTTAGTTGCTGGGATGGATTGATTTAGAACGTGATTAGTCCTGGTAAAGGGAGTTTGATTTTAAAGTCCTGGTTAAGGGAGTTTGTTTTGTGATAGTTGTAGGGAAACAACATTAATTTGGTTTTGTTGGGATTTAGGATGAGCTGGTATTTATCTAGGAAAAATTAAATGGCAGAAAAAGATTTCTAGGTAACTTCTTATAGTTGCGATAGGGTAGGAGTGGTGCAGATGACAGTGGAGTCATCTGCGTACTGGATAATGGTAGCATGGTTGGTTGCTGTGTGCAAATTATTGATGAGAACTGAGAAGAGCAGAGGGCCAAGTATTGAGCTTTGTGAAACACCTACTGTTATGGAAAGCAGAGAGGAGTGGTCATCATACTATTTGACTGCTTGATGGCAGTCAGGGAGATAATTTTGGAACCAGGAGAGGATGTTTTTAGATATGTTAAGGGCTGACAGTTCTTGTATGAGCTGCTTGTGAGACACCATGTCAAATGCCTTTGACATATCTAGAGATATCAAGGCGACCGTTTGGCTGTCATTTTTACTTGGTTAACAGTATTGGTGAATTTGAGCAGTGCAGTGATGGTACTGTGGCCTGGTCGAAATCTGTGTTGTGAGTTGGCAAGGAGATTATTGGTTAGTAGCTGCTGCATTAGTTGTGAGTGGATGCATTTTTCTAATATTTAAAAAGTGGAGATAGTATGGCTATAAGTCTGTATTTGGAAAGTTTATTTATTTTATATTTGTTGACTGGGTTTGTCCGACTGGGCTACAAATTCCCATTTTCAGCGGAGAAAAGCTCCAACAGAAAATAGAAATTTTACATATTAAATACATGTAGAAATACATTCATCAGTACCACAGATTACTGCATTACAGTACCACACATTACATTCATCAGTACCACACATTATTGCATTACACTGTTATACATTAAACTGTGGCAAGTGAAATACATAGAAATACATTCATCAGAGGGATACATTCATAATTACATATTATATACATAATAGTGCAATAGTTCCGTAGCTGAAATATTTTACTAGTTATGTTTGTACAAATATATAATTATATATATAATATATACATAATAGTGCAATAGTTCCGTAGCTGAAATATTTTACTAGTTATGTTTGTACTGTGAGGAGAAGATAAAGTAGTAAGTTTGTTTATTGAAGTGAAGGAAGAGAGAAGAGAAGTAGAAGGTTATAGGAGAGTGTTTACTGGGTTATTTACATTGGTAGGTCCATTTTTCATGAAGGTATTTTTTTGTAGTGGTTTTGAATTGATTGGGATGTTCAAGGGATCTTATATCTAGTGGTAGGCTATTCCAGGCCTTGGAAGGGTTAAAGCTATAGACTAGGTGACCCATTTTGGTCCTTGGTTTGTAGATTTTTAATGGGCCTTGTTCAGAACTGCAGAGTAATCTAGTGGGCAGGTAATGAGAGATTAGAGATGAGATAACTGGACAGAAAGAGGGTTTGTAGAGAATAGAATGAATAATCTGAAACTGATTATACCGAAGCAGGTTAGATAATTCTAGCCAATTTAATTCTTTTAGTGAGAGACATTGATAGGATTTGTAAGAATTTTGGGCAGCAAATCTGGCAATCCTGTTATAAGTTGTTTCTAACTTGTTTAGTAGTCCACTGTTGAGGCTGATGAGAATGTGAGAGCTATAAAGTAAAGTTGGTAAGAGGTAGGCTTTTGCGAGCATTAGTTTTGCTAAGATATTTTTTGTTTCTGTAGAGGAGACCTAGCTTGAGATGTGTTTTTCGGATACAATTATTGACATTTAAATCAAAGGTTAGTTTTTCATCAGTAGTAACACATAAGAGTTTTGTACTGGTGTC
Organism: Protopterus annectens; assembly: GCF_019279795.1. Classification (NCBI taxonomy): domain Eukaryota; kingdom Metazoa; phylum Chordata; order Ceratodontiformes; family Protopteridae; genus Protopterus; species Protopterus annectens. The sequence continues at coordinate 1,646,363,267 of NC_056729.1, read as the reverse complement.
CACCTGTATTTGAGTATTATTTTGTGACAATATGGAGAAGGAAGACTTTATGTGTTTAAGGTTTTTAGGGAGAAAGAGTAGTAATTTGGTTTTCTTTGGATTAAGGCTAAGTTGGTTTTCAGATAGCCAGTTTTCTACAGAGATAAAAGAGGACTGTGTGTCTGATTTTAGTTGAGTTGGTGATTCAGCAATAGTGATAAGTGTAGAATCATCTGCATATTGTATCGGTGAGGATCCAGAACAGGAAGAGTAGAGAAGGTTGGTAAAGATGTTAAAAAGAAGGGGCCCAAGGATGGAGCCTTGTGGAACACCCGTTTTAACAGGAAGAAGAGGGGAGAAAGCGGAGAGCCATTTCACTGATTGGAGTCTATCAGAGAGATAGCTGTTAAACCAAGATATGGTGGCTGGAGAGAAGTGTAAGCTTGCCAGTTTAAGGAGAAGAAGTTTATGAGAGACTGTATCAAAGGCTTTAGAGAGGTAAATGAAGAGACAGGAAATAAGTTTGCTACTGTCTCTAGCTAGTGACAGAGTTTAGGAAAGACAGGAGAGCTGTAGTAGTGCTGTGCTTAGGACGAAAGTCATGTTGGGTAGGTGTGAGCAGATTTTCTTGTAGGAGGTAGTGTAAGACTTGATTGTGTATACATTTTTCCAGAATTTTGGAGAGTAGCTATGGGTCTAAAATTAGTTATATCTTTAGAGTTTCCTCCTTTGTGTATTGGAAGGGTATAACATTGCTTCCAGATGGAAGGGACTGTGGATTCCGTAATAGAGTGGTTTATTAGAATAGACACTGGGAAAGTAAGAACATTAGCAGCAGCCTGAAGGAATGCGGAGGGAATGTTGTCTACGGATGTGGAGCAAGGTTTTAGTTTAGATGTAGAGTTTTAATGTAGTTAGTGGAGACAGGTTTGAGGGAGAAGGTAGTGGTAGGGTTACTACTGATAGAAGAGTTTGAGCTATTAGGTCTATTATTGTCGGTGGGATGGTTTGTGTCTTGGTTTCATAATTTGGATATTGAGTCTGTAAAGTAGTTGTTAAATATGGAGGCAGTTTCCTCATGTGTTTTGTCAGGATGAGGGTTAAGGGAGGCTTGCGTACCTGGCTGTAGTATTTGATTTACAGAGTGCCAGAACTTTTTAGGGTTGGATTTAAAGGTAGAAGATGGATTATTATAGAAGTTTTTCTTATCTTTATTTGTGTGACTTTTGGCAAGATTTCTAAGTTCTTTATATTTCTGGAGGTCTGGTTAGTGTTTAGTTTTAGTCCAAATTTTCCATGCTCTGTCTTTATTTTTTAATAGTGCACATGTGTTTACGGTCAGCCATGGGGCTATGTTAGATTTTATGCGGACTGTTCTAAGGGGTGCCACAGAATTTAAAGTACTAAGGAAAGTGGAGTTAAAAAAGTGGACAGCGTCATACAAAGGGAGTAGCTTTAAGGGATTCCAGTTCACTTTTGATGATAAAGATTTGAGAGTTTCAGGATTAAAGTTCTTAGTTGTCAGTGTTTGATAAACCTTTGAGGTTTAGCTTGATGGGATGTGTATCTTAGTATTTTTACTGGACAATAATCACTTAGGGAATTTGGTAGTATTTCAGGGTTATTGTATTTGGAAGGGTGAGAGACAAGAATCCAGTCAAGGAGAGATGAGTCTGTATGGGAGTTATTGAAATAAGTGTGATCAGAGATGAGTTGAGTAAAGCCATAGAGATTAAGTTGTTGTGAGGAGTTTTGAGAGGAGAGAGATAGCCAGTTAATGTTGACATCCCCAAGAATGATAATTTCATTTGGGATGTGTTGGGAGATATGAGCAAGCATATTTCCAGTAGGGGGATATTATCACCTGGTGGAATATAAATTGCTACAAGGGTGATAGTGGAATGGCTATTAATATTTAGGTTTGCAGGTAAAATTTCGGCTGGGGAGAAGGCTTGGGATGTAAAAGTAGAGTTAAAAATGGTAAGGTGGTTAGAGTATAGGATAGCAACGCCTCCATCTTTCCTTTTTGGTTGATCTAGACTGTGTATGCTATAGCCAGAGGGCAAGATCTCTATGTCTTGGTGTTGGGATTTCAACCAGGTTTCAGTCAGAACAAGGATATCAGGAGTATGGTTCTAAGTTATTAGTTCTAAGGAGGTACCCTCTTTATGGAGTGGAATTATGTAGGAGATTTTCCAAATTTAAGGTACGTACTGTTCAGTGATAGCTTTATTAATCAGTATTGAAACTGGGAAACAGATGGCATCAGCTGCTAATTTGAGGTAGTTGTTTGGCAGTTTGTCAGCGGTAAGAGTTGTAGGTTTTAGTTTTCTTAGTAATTTCTTTATTTTGCCTAATTGGATGGGTTGGAGGGAGAGTGTGATAGGGGGAGTCATTTGTAGCAGGAAGAGTGATTTGACCTGGGCTATTATTGTTTTTTTATAAGTGAAAGAATGGAGTTTATGAACAATGAGTTAAACTGGGATGGTATACTTTCTTCTGAGTTTATGGTATTTGAAGATGGGGTGGAAGTATGGCCTGGATGGATAAGTTGTTTGATAGAACTCCAGAATTTTTGTGGGTTATCTTAGTGTTTGTGCTGCATGTTTGTATAGTACAGTTTTTTATCTGCTTTAATTTGTTTTTTTGCAAACATTTCTTAAGTAAATGTAGTTGTTGAGGGAGGCTTTGGTTTTGTTGGTCAGATTTTTGTACCAGAGTTTATCTCTTTGTTTTAGTAGTTGTTTGGTTTCCTCTGTGAGCCATGGACATTAATTATATTTAGATTTTATGTGTCTTATAGTGACCAGTGTGTTTAGTATATCTACCTCGTTGGGAGTGTGGCCTAATGGTTAAGGTGTTTCCCTTACAAACACAAGGTGCAGGGTTTGAGTCTCACAAGGGATAATTGGCTAGGCTTAAAATGGCTCGCAAGGATAGTTAGCTTAGTACTAACCTATGAACCTAAGAAATTTTTTACTAAAGTATTCCACTGCTGCATCTAATGGGAAGTATTTTAGTGGGGACCAATTACAGTTACGGATTAATTGTTTACAGGTGTCTGTGAGGAAACTTTTTATATTATGTGTGAAGAAAGGTGAAGGCTGCCAGCCTAGATAGAATTTTGTAGATAATGCTGTCATTTGTAAATATTAATGTAAGCCACAGCCTTGTTCTCTTAAATGTGAAACAACAGTACTGGATGTTGAACTGAAAAAAATGTAACAACAGTGCATTCTGCTGTAAGAAAGCTGATAAGTCAAGCATTGTGAAATTCTTTGATCTAAAACTTGGAGCCAAGATGTCTAGAGGGAGGCATTCTGCCTATTGTTTTGAGGCCAGAGTTAATGGCTAGAATTTGCATGTATAATTTCTTTTATTACTCTGGCTTCCTGACCAGCTGCAAGATCAAAAGGGCTATTAACCTCTGAGTTTCTGTTAGCCTGGGAACCAAAAAGAAATGATCTAATCTGAAATGAATCAGTGGGTGAAATGAATAAGTGAAACTGTGCTATCAGTTTAAGGACAGAACGAATCAGGGCATTTAGTATTTGTCTTCAGAACATCCAACACCACCAACACTGCCTTGCTCCATATGTAAGTTTATTTTAGAACTGTGTTTTCTCTTAGAAATAGCTATGAAATATGAAGATTAGATTAGTTTTTTTCTGTATTGATATCAGAACTTTTCTACTGTATTATTTTAAGTATTTCTATGTGATCTCTGAACTCTTGACTAGCACCATGTAGAACGAAGTATTATCTTGTATTTTTATTATTTATTATTAAATATTTTAAACCTTTCAACTGTGGCTGTTTTGTGCAGAGATAATTTAATCTCTAGAGTGCATTGCATATATATATATATATATATATATATATATATATATATATATATATATATATATATAGTGATACTGTACAAAGTCAATCCAAATAAGCCTTGACTGTTCATTTGCACTTACCATTTAAATAATAATATTGCACAGTATAATTGGACACCCTTTCATAAGGGCCTTTTGATAGCTGATAAATATTAGTGGGTGGTGGCAAGTGGTACTATCGTATAGTGTGGGTAAAAGGGTCACAGCTGGAGAACCTGTGCCAGCCTTCCCCAGGAGTGTCTGTGTGGTTGTATAACTCTTATCTCAAAGTGTGTGTATGTGTCAGCTACTTGGGCAGGGACACGAGGCACTGGTTGGACAGAGAGGGTACTGGAGGTTAGCTTGCCAGCTAGGCCGAGATCTGGACCCTATAGCTGTGCCAGTTGGGAGTCTTATTAGGGACCTGGGAGAAACCAGCCCCAGACTGACTGTGATCTCTGTGTGCTGTTAAGGGAAATTGTACTTTACTGTCTGTGTATTTGTTATCCTTTCCCTATATGGATGCCCCTCACTGGTGTTAGTGGTGAGAATTGAGGCTCCTTGATTGCTGGGCCAGTGCACGGGCGTCACATTATATATTTGTTTGTATGATGTAGTTCTTGTGGGTGAGTTATGGTGTCTTAGAAAGAAGGTTAGTAGGTGGTCATTTAGGCTGTCTGGTCTACAACTTGAGTGATGGATTACTGAGGGTTTATTAGTTAGGATTCAGTCAAGAATAGATTCTTTATTGCTGTTTTTGTCAACTCTAGTGGTTGTATGTATCAACTTGGTGAAACCATATACGTTTATGTAATTGGAGGGGTTTTCAGAGGAATAGATTTGCCAATCTGTATTGAAATCTCCAACTAAGATTGTTTCTTGACTAAATGTAGCCGAGGCTCATGTGAGTAGGTTTTCTATAGTGGAAGGGTTGTTGTTTGGTGGGATGTGTACTACTAGGAAGATTATATATTTATTATTATTGATAACTCACATACCTGCATATTTAAAGTTTGAATTCCTAGATTGAGTGATTCTACTTCTTTTCATTTTGCAGAGGTTGTCTGTCAGATGCCATGTATGACACATACTGAAACTGGTAATGCCAGTATAACAGCAGCGATGCTCACAATGTTGGAAACATAAAACAATGTAACACACTGGATCCTGAATGTCTCTACTACTCTAGACCCAGGAACAAGTGCTAACATGGATCACTGGGGTGGTGCCTGTGAGTTTGGACTAGTGTATTTTCGGCATTGTGAGCATTCATTTTGTTATGCTGTCCTTACCAGTCTTAGTGTCATGCTTAGCATCTCATAGACAGACTTTTTCAGGTATGCAAACAGTCCTTCAGAGTGGGATCCAAGGTTGCCTTGTATGCCAGGCATTGAGCATTTCTCAACAGTCAGTAGAAAACAGATTATAGGGACAGGGCTTTAAGGCAATCTGCACAGGACATGCTGTTTACTCCCTGCATTCTTTTTGTGAAGAGCCTCTGTGGACATACCAGTTGTTTTATCTGCCTGGTCAGGGACATACTGAAATGGGTGTTGTATTCAGTGATGGGCCTGACAAGGGCACAATAACTTCCTTAGATCTAAATGCCATACCCTTACTTATACGTTGTGTGACATAGAATGATTTCCTTACTACCACAGACCTATGTTGGTTGAAAGACCGATTAGTATCTTCATACATGCTCAAATCTCTGACTAGTGTCTCTACTCTTGGTGGTGTGTTATCTTTGAGCCTCTTTGAAGTCACTGGGAACCTTGTCCTTTGGGCACCTGACATTGCTGGGGCAGTCTGAATGACTCCCTGCTTCCACCCCCTGTTGTAGCTGTGGCTGCTGGACATCTGAATGATCTATATCTTGTATTGCTTTGGCCAAGTTCAGGTGAATTAATGCTATTAAATAGCAAATGCTAATTCTTGACAATGTCAGGGCCTGTTCTGTCAACTTTATGCCTTTCAAATATTCATCTACACTAGAACAGAAAAGGAGCGGTCCCTGAGGGAAGAGTCCATAAAGGTTGCATTGGTGTCTGTCATGAAGTGATTATGATGCAATCCAAAATGTTATCAAATCACTTTGCTCAATTTTGCTACTCTTACAGCCTCTTCCTTGGAATTATAGTCCACATGGTCAATAGGGCTGCTAACAGGCAAAGAAATAGAATCCTTAACCTTATTTATTATTTTTTTAAGGATGATTGTGTGTTTATTTATTTAATTCCGTTTGTCAAATGGGTTAATGAGGTGATTGCAGACTGATATCTGGCATTATATGGGTGCAGTAGCCAAAAGGGATAAAAACATATTATGTGGCTGCATTAGGTATACAAGATACATTAGTCAAATAATCTACACTGGCATACAGGTGATGTATAAGTACCGTACAATGCAAAAAGTGTTATAAGAGTACAGTATAAAATCATTCTGGTAAGTATTGTAGCAGTTATTTGCATGCATCTGTCACTCTTGTCTGAAAATACAGGATGTGTTTCAGGTTGCTCAACACATGGAATGATGACAATGGTGGAGAAAAACATAGACTTCTGAAATTGATGGATGGCTCAGGACTCCATGCCCAAGAGACAGGCAGCTGAGCTCTGCAAAGTAGGGACAGTAAGCAGTGCTGCTGCAAAAATGGTAAAGTCTGACTTGTGAGTCTTCACACAAACTGAGCATTTCCTCAGTGGCCAGAATATCCAGTCTGTTCTCTTTGAAACTGGTGTGTTTGGTGACATCCTGAAGGTTATCCACAACAGGAGGGCTGAGAGGTGACAAGACTGTTAGCATCTCATTTGGGAAGGAGACTGATAGAGTGGCCAGCCTCTTCTTTGCTGCATTAATTGTAGCAATCACTCAAACTTGGGGTCAGAAGTGGTGGAGTGGAAATGTGTTGAATCCTTAATCATCACCATTTATTTATGTATGTAATTATTTATTTATTTTTTGTTGACTGGGAAAGTCCAACTGAGCAAAATCCATTTTCAGTTGAGGTCTGAGATAAAAGCTCACAAAATAAGGTTAACATTATTTATTTATTTATTTAACATTTGTTTACCGGGAAAGTCTGACCTGGAATGAACCAATTTGCAGCAGAGGCCTAGGGAAAAACACTCCAGAAGCATGTTTCTGAAACATGGGAACAAACCGACACACCCAGAGGAAACTCACATAAATGCAGTGAGAACATGAAGACTCCATACAGAAGGCACCCCAGCCGAGAATTGAACCATAGAACCTCTTGCTGTGAGGTGACAATCCAAACTGCTGCACCACAGTTTCACATAAATAGAGCAGTTTACAAGATCAGGTATGTGGTACATTTCATAAGTTCATAGGTAGGTACTAGGCTATTGGCCATAGGGCCTATATAAGCCTAGCCAAGTGGTACCCTGGCTTTCGCCACCCAAGAAAATTATTTTCCTGTGCCCCTGTCGAGTAGAGCCACAGAAGTGATCCCTGGGGTGAATTTCCTATCTCCCATCCAATCATCCAAGATTTTTCTTGAAGAGTGCTAGTGAGGAGCTTTGTTTGATATAGCTAGGTAGTTTGTTCCAGAGTATGATAAGTCTCCGGGACAGGAATCTATCCCTCCAACATGTTCTGTTATTTAGGTCCCTAGATTGTGTAGCTCAGTGGGTTGGGATTTCTTTAAGCGGAGCAAACAGCTCTGGGTCTGACATAGCTTTGTATGTTAGGCAGAGATTGCCTCTGAGTAAGCGATATGCGACGGAGTAAAGCTGGAGTTTTTTGAGACGGTCTGCATAGGGCATCTGTTTGAGGCCGGTAATCCTCTTTGTGAGGTATTTCTGTGGCCTTTCCAGTTGTCGTAGATGTCTTGTGAGGTACATACTCTATAATGGGTCTAATGAGTGATTAGTAGAGGGGAACAATGACCTCTTTTTATCCTGGATGAGAAACCTTTTATGATGAGGTGTGCCACATACAAGGATTTCCTGACTACTGTGGTGATGTGATTATCAAAAGAGAGACTACTGACCACCTGTGTCCCAAGGCCTCTTATCACACTTTTGGTGTTAAGTAGACTATTGTCTATGTGGTAGTTCATGGGTACAGAGTTTTTACCGAAAGGGATGAATGCACTTTTTGGCATTGAGCTTGAGGCCATGGCTTTGACACTAGGCATCTGTCTCAGTGAGGCCCTTTTGTAGGATGTCCACATCATTAGGAGTTTTGATTATGGCTCCTAGTTTGCAGTCATCTGCGAACTTTGTTAGCCAAAGACCTTCTGTGTTAGCCTGTACTTCAAAGAAGTAGATACCAAACAGGAGAGGACCCAGGACTGAAACCTCTGGTACTCCACTTGTCACTGGTCTGAAGTTGGATTTGGAGTCTGCTACTTTCACAGTGTGGGTTCTGTCAGTGAGCCAGTTGGCAACCCATTTTGTGACATAGGGATTTATACCTAGTTTAGTGAGTTTTTTTATAATTCCAGAGTGGGGATGGTGTTGAAAGCCTTGGCAAGATCTAGATAGGCTGTGTGAACCACCTTACCCGCATCTACGGCTTTGATGACTGCTTCAAAGAAGTCTATCAGGTTTAGGAGACATGATCTGCCTTTTACAAACCCGAACTGGGTATGGTCCAGAGTTTGGTGATTACCAATGTCTTTGTTTATAAGTTCCATGGTGATACATTCCATGGCCTTGCAGACCAGGCTTGTCAGGCTAATGAGGCGGTAGTTCCCAGGGTCCGTGGTGGCTTCCCCCTTGTGGAGTGGTATAACCGTCGCTGTGCGCCATTCAGCGGGCACAAAGCCTGAGGTGAGGCTATGATTGAAAATGGTACTTAGGTGGGGTGCCAGTTCATTCTGTAGTTCGTGTAGAATGCAGCCTGGGATGTTGTCAGGTCCCATGGATGTTGTATTCTCGGCTTTGGAGAGTGTGTTTTTTACCTGTGCAGCCGTGATTACAGGAACTTTGCATTCTTCCGGTATAGAGATGGGCTCTTTAGGGGGTGAGAGGGGGGTAAAGTTAGCACTGAACCTTTCTGCCAGGATGTTGGCAATATCAGTTAGATCTGTATATTTAGTGCCATTGTTTTGTAACTCAGAGCAGATCTGAGTGTTGCCATTGAGATTCTTGTCATAGCTATATAATGCGTTGTGGTTGTCTTTAGAATCAGTGGTGATTTTGTTTTTGTAACTAGCTTTGGAGGATTTTATCAAGGATCGCAGCTTCTTACTGAGGCTAACCAGGGAGCTCTTCCACTCATGGGATTTTACTCTTTTTTGCAACAGTTTCTTCCTTCTGTTGTAAAGTTTGTTTATGGCAGGGGACCACCAGATTGGCTTCCTTTTTTTGGAGGATAGCATCTTGGTTCTGTTTGGGATAGCACGATCCATGCACTCGTGGAAGTGTTTATAAAATGCAATTGCATAGGATTCAGTAGTCATAACTGCATTGTCCATCTGCATGGGTGTCATGATGTTCACCACTTCTGTCTTAAGAAGCATGAAGTTGGCTTTGGAAAATTTTTTTACCATGGTTTCTGTAATGGTGGTGGGGGCAGGATGTGGATATCTAGGGTAATTAGCTTATGGTTGGATCGGACCAATGAGGCGTTGACTTCAGGTGTGGAACACCGGTCACTCATGCTGGTAATGACTAGATCTAGGATATTGCTGCCCCCTGGTGGGGGTGTGGATAAGTTGATCCACGGCATTGGAGTTTATGAATTCCAGAAAGTGTTGAGCGAAGGAGTTGGCACATGAATAGTTTTCCCAGTTAATGGTGGGGTAGTTGAAATTGCCCATTATTAGGGTGTTTGGTTGAACCCTAATATTTTCCATTACATCAAGAAAAGAGGAGTGGACATCCTTGGGCATGGTGGGGGAGCTATAGCAAGCTACAATTTGGATTGCAGTTTTGCCCAGAGTTAGTTGCACTTGAATAACCTCGTCTGCATTATGCTGAGCAACTAGCCTGGAGGTGTGGATATCCTTAATGAATATGGACACACCTCCACCTTTGGTGTTCCAGTCCAGGTTACATGGCCGAAAAGTGTGGTATGAGTTATAGCCTGGTAGTGCATGGGTGCTCTCTGGAGCCTTGAACCAGGTCTCAGTCACTGCACAGACATCGATGTTCTCCATTTTAAGGAATGCCTCACATTTTGAGATTTAGACTTCTAGCATTGAGTAGCATCACCTTGCCTGTTCCTGTTATGGTGGTGAACTCACTTTTGAAAACAGTAATTTTTTGTGACCTACTACTTGCGTCTGTGTGCTCGCATGTGAAGCACTCATGGTCCTCCTTAAAGGAGAAGACACCACCATCACCGAGTGTTTTTTCTGGATTTAAGGGGCCATGTCAACTATTCTCATACTTCAGTTATTAGCAGAGCTGGATCATGGTCTAATGGGGCCTTAGGCAGGGTAATAGACTGGGGCACCTCCTGAAGCAGCCCCCTCCCCAGCCATACCAGTGTTCCATTACTTGGCTATTTCTCCCAGTTACAATGAACACTGTTCAAACCTATCAGTGCATATACTGTTTTCTTATTTACTTCTACAATGATTACAGATATTGAAATAAAATGCACAAACACTAATATTTGCTAAACAAACAATACAGTCTCACAGTGTAAACAGACTTAGCATGAGCAGTAACCTTCTCTGCCATTGAAACTCACATTCATTGAAACAGCATTAAAACCTACATTCAAATAAACCAGTGGAGAATTAAGTTTACCTTTGGGCTATTTTCAAACCATAGGCTCCTTGCATACATTTTTCGGGCCATGCATACATGTATGTGTTCATTGATTCACCTTCCTGATTGTATTAAAAGTACTCTTTGTGTAATACAGCACCACTTGTTAGAATGTGCTTTAAATGTGTAGTTTTTAAATTTTTTTCTAGTAAGAAATGAAAAGAATGTATGACCCAATAATTACAAAACTGCCATTTCAGAACATTTTAACCATAAAGGGCCACTCAAGCTTCTGTTATTACAATCCACCAGTATCAGTCAATAAGCACAATCTCTGCAGAAGTAAAATGTATTTTTTTATTTTTATTTTATTTTATTTAAGTTTGATGACTGAGGAAGTCCACTGGGCCAAGAAGAGACCATTTTCAGTGGAGGCCCGGGGAGAAAAGCTCCACAATAATTGCAACTTACATTTCACATGTTACAAAAGGATATCGTTCATACAGCTAATTAAACATGTACAGATAAGCTCCATGATATTTGAAATTGGCTTGTCACAATGTTACAAAATGAAAAGACATAATTCAATACAGAAATTTCAACATTTACATAAAGTGAATACTTTTGTTATAAGCTCAATTGTAGGTTTAACATTTCAAAATATATAGCTACTAGCCATTAGTAGGTTAGGAAAATATTATGCTTGGAGAGGGTAATAGTATAATTGAGACTGGAGAGTATAGTACAATAGATATTAGAGAGAAAATTAGTTTTTGGTAGGGGAGGGATTGTTTTGGTTGGGATGAAGTAATAGAGGTAGTTGGATGAGTCAGTGCAAGGTGGAAAGGGGGGGTTAAGTTTGAGCGTGGCAAGGGCATTCCCATTTGCAAGAAAGATGAGAGAGTAGCTGAGATTTGAAATTTTTATGGTTAGGTAGGTTGCGTAGGTGTGTGGGGAGAGAGTTCCACTCTTTAGCTAAGTGTGGGACAGCAGTAGATGGCCAGGAGGTCATGCAGGTTTGTGGACTTGAAGGAGATTTTGGTTTTTGGATCTGAGTGAGCGGTTGGGAATGTAAGGGTTTAAAGAAGTAGTAAGAGTTGGGCAGTCGGCAGGTTTAAAGATGAACGTGTGGGCGATGGTGAGTTGTAGGTAACTGAGGTAGTTGGGTAGTTCAAGCCATATGAGGGTGAGGAGAGAGTGGCAGTGGTTTGATGAGTTTTTTTGAATTGGTTACAAATTTGAAGATCTTGTGGTAGCAGGATTCAAGTTTGGACCGAAAGCCAAGATGGAGATTGGTGAAAAGAGGGGCACCATACATAAGGGAGGGGAGTAGGAAGGTGGATGCAAGAGTTTGATGGGTAGAGGGGCTTAGGAAGACGTTGTGCCTGCAGAGGAAACTTATCTTTTGCTGGGTTTTCTTGATTCCAGAGTGGATGTGGGTGTCAAATTTTAAGTCTTCATCAATAATGATGCCAAGAAGCTTGATTTTGGGAATGATTTCAATGAATTTGTTGTTTTGGCTTTGTATGGTGAATGTGGATTTGTCAGTGGTGTTTTTGGTAGGGGAAACATTTTGTTTGGTTCTATTTGCATTTAGTGCCAGATGGTTCGACTGCATCCAGGTTTCTGTTTTGGAGAAGGCTACTTGGGTTTTTGCTAGGAGCTCGGAGGGGGAGAAGGATGAGCAGATGGTTGTTGAGTCATCTGCATATTGGATGATAGATAAGTCTGGGATGGATTGGTGAAAGTTCTTAATGAATATGTTGAAGAGAAGAGGGCCAAGAACAGATCCTTGTGGGACACTTGTGGGTGTGGGAAGGAAGGGGGAGGTTGAAGTTTTCCATTGGACAGCTTGTTGGTGGTTGGACAAGAAGTTGGAAAACCAGGCGATGGTGGTGGGAGAGAGGTGTAGGGTGGAGAGTTGGGATATAAGTAGGGTGTGTGAGATGGTGTCAAAGGCCTTTGACAGAGCTAGGAATACTGTGGATATGAACTTACCTGAGTCGTGTTCGAGGTTTATGGTTTCAAGAAAGGAAAGAAGGGCAGACATGGTGCTGTGGTCAGGGCGGAAGCTGTGTTGAGTAGGGGAGAGGAGATTGTTTTGTGTTAGGTGTGTCATGAGTTGTGCTTTTATTGTTTTCTCTAGTATTTTAGAAAGAGTAGGAAAGGATGGCCATAGGCATGAAGTTGGTGGTATCAGTATTTTTGCCACCTTTGTAGAGGGGGATGATGTAAGCATGATGCCAGATAGAAGGGACGTATGATTCTTGTATGGATCTATTTATAAGAATAGAGATGGAATAGGCAATGCTGTCTGCAGATTGTTTGAGGAAGGTGGATGGAAGGTTGTCAGGTGCATTGCGAAAGGGTTTGAGCTTGTGGAGAAGTCTTTTTATACTGCTTGTGGGGATGGGCTTGAGGCAGAAGGATGTGGATAATATGGCCAATTGAAAGGTATGCATACCTCTCAACCTCTTAGTGCAAGAAATCTGGACAAAAATAATGTGGATAAAATGGCCCCAAAATAGAGATAGATTTTAAACATTACTCTGTTTAACTTAGAAAGCTGCTAGAATAATAGGATTTGTGTTAGCATGCCTTTTTCTGAAGGATATGAAGTCTGAAGCTCATATACATGCCATTATTCACAGCAAGAAGTTCTCCTGTTCGATTCTCGACTGGAACGTCTTCTGTGTGGAGTCTGCATATCCTCCCCACGGTCGAGTGGCCTCCGAAAGACATGCATGAATGGTCATGCCTTCACTGAATGTTGGGCATCGGGCTGGCAACTCGGCATCATAAAAATCTACTGCCAATCATTAGTGGACCGGATTTCCGCTGTGGTTCCCCTAACCGGGAAAAGCTGAAAAGACAAACAACATTCAGTGACTCTGATTTGCCACAAAACCACAACTTTTATGAGAAACATATCAAAACTGTGAGCCTAAATATGGACAGTTCAGAGGTATGTTAAACACACACACACACCCACCTACCTTCTCTCTGCTTTCACACATACCTCTCTCTCTCTTTCTTTCTTTCTCTCTGTCTCTCACACATACACACACTTACCTTCTCTATAAATGAAAATGTTAGTTTAAATTCCCCGCTCAAGTGCAGAATGCGTTTATATCCAATTGGTGTGCATGTGTATGATGCACCAGTGGTCCTCCTTAAAGGGGAGAACACCACCACCACAGTGTTTAGAAGTATGTTTTGTTTTTTACTTTGAAGCCTTCTGGCCAGACGCAACTCACCCAAAATCAGTTTGCGACCCACACTTTGGGAACCTCTGGTCTAAGAAAATACATAGATTATCTTAGCAGCAGTAACTAAAGTGCTGGGAGAAGTAGCTTATACACATCTTACTTAAATAAAAATAAATCAGTCTATGAAAGTTACGTTGATTATCTTAATAGCAGTAACATGTAATTCTAGGACTAACAGCTTATACCTATGCAGTGAAGGTGTTAAAGGAGAAGATAGTGAAATAATCATAGCAGAAGTAGGCAGTTTAGGGATAGTGGAGTGAGGCAGTTAAGGGATAGAAGGAGGGCATGTGGCTGAAGTAAGAAAGCTGTAGTTTGTTTATATATTAATAATATTTATTGAATATTATTTATTATTATATAAATAATATTTAATATTAATAAATTAAAGAAAAAGTGATCTTTAAATTACTAGGCTCTCATCAGATAAAGTAATTCCACTCTCCACAAGCTGATAAAACTGAAATACTCTTTACAAAACTACAAATTAACCAGCATAAATCTATAAACATTGGCTGCATTTATATCCCACCTGGCAACAACACCAATATCCTTGAAGACATTCTACAGTGGTGGTCTATAAACTCCCCACAAGAAACTATTGTTTTAGGTGACTTTAATATAGACTGGAACACCTGCTCTTCAGACTTCCCTACTACCCACATAACTCTATATGGTTTCTCCCAAGTTATAACCTCCACCACCAGAACTAGTAAGCCCAATAACAAAGAAAGTATACTAGATTGGATTCTCATTAATAACCCTCCCCAAATGTATAAGGCAGGTACCCAACCTGAGGAAATAAGTGATCACTTCCTAACATATATACTCAGACAAAAAACTGATATCCCTCAAATACCTGCTTCAGAACTATCAGGAACAATAAGAGCTTCAATCAAACCAAATTCCAATTAGAACTTCAAACATGTAACTGGAATAGACTAAACCTACTCCCACTAGACGAGGCAGTATCACACTTTAACTCCACATTTCTTACAATCCTTAACAATCATGCACCCACCCGGACCATCAGAACAAAGAAAAAAGTAGCACCGTAGCTGTCCAAAGAAACTAGACAAAAAATCATGAATAGAAATGAAGCCTGGTCATCTTGGAAAAAACAATAAAAACCCTAAAGATCAACTAGTATATATAAACAGCTAAGAAATGATACTAAGAAGTCTATAATGTTAGACAAAAAAGACTATTACTGTAACCTGCAACATAAACATCAAAATCGACCACAAAAGTTTTGGTCCAGCTTAAACAATCTTCTCCATCCAGGCAATACTACTACCCCTACCCCTGCGTCTATCCTCCAAAAACCTCCAGAAAATATTGCCATCACCTTCAACACCTTCTTTACGGAAACTATACAATCCCTTGCCAACCAACTAGGCCCCAACAACCTAGACCCTTTTAACCCCATATCCAATACCCACCCATCCTTTAACTTTCAACCTGTACCAACAGCATTTATCCGATCCTTAATCAAGAAACTGAAACCCACCACCCTTTCAGCAGACCTAGTCCTGGCTGAATATCTTCAAAAGGCTGCAAATGCAATAGCATACCCCATCTCAATACTAATTAACAGAACCATCTCTGAAGCATATATCCCCTCCATCTGGAAAAATTTCCTATGTAATTCCTTTCCATAAAGGGGGGTAACTCCACTGATCTATCAAATTACCGGCCCATCACCATTCCATCCCCTCTGGCTAAAATTATGGAAAAATGTATCCACAAGCAACTCCTTCATTACCTCAATTTGCACAATCTCCTAGCTCCCTCCCAGCATGGATTTAGACCCCACCATAGTACCAATCCTGACTAGCCAGCTTACCACTCTCTACACTACCTGGCTATCTGTAAAATAGTCAATGTTTCAGACTTAGTCTCATTCTCATATGTATTGTACTACTGAATGACATGCTGCCTTTTTCAGCCTTGTACCACTAAAAATGTCCAAGTTTGAACAAGAAAACTACTTATGTTTAAGTATGTACGTATTCCAAGTATGCATATAGTCCTATAATTCTGTACTGGTATCTAGATGTGACTGTATAAAACTGCTACTGTTTAACTCTTATGTAACTATCCACATGTGGAGCTTTTCTCCCTGGGCCTTCGCTGAAAATAGACCTGTGTCCAGTTGGACTATCCCTGTTAACAAATGTAAAATAAATAAATAATAAAATAGTTGCAGAGGTAGTGAGATTTTTGAGGTAGGGAAGGCGACATCTTGTGTGTTAGAAGTGGGGAGATTGCTGGATAAGAGATTTGCTAAGAGAGAAGCTGTGGGAAAAATTAAACTGGGGAGCAGGAGAAGAGCCAGCTTTGATTTAGATGATGTTTCAGCAGGGGTGTTAATTTGTTAACCTTGTCTGTGTGTGTTTTTTTAGTCGGAAAGGATTTTGCGCCAGAGTTTTGACAAATAGTGGGAGTATAGAGATAGAGGGAGTCACCAGCAGTGTTGAAGGACTTTGTGATGGGGGGGGGTTCCTTGCTAGAGCAGATTGGGGGTAGTAACGTAAAGTGCTTTACAATGCTGGGCACTTATCTGGAAAATATATGAGATTGTGAACAGTGATTAGTTCTGTGCAGGTAAGATGAATTTGAAGTTCCAGCTAGTTTAACTATTTCAGTGCTATACACTGAAGAGTTAGGATGGATTGTTGTGAATTTAGCAAATTGGTGGCAGCAAGAGGGCAATTTAGATTTATAGGCAGAATTGATATTAAGAAGTTAAGGAAGAAAGTTAGTTGAAGCTAAGGTAATCCTTGCAGTTTCTGACCGATATTACTTGAAACTTTACAGGGAGCCAGTTTATTGCTTTGTTTTCTTAATGGAATGCAGAATGTGGTAATAAATATGTGGTTGTCATCTATTATGACTCCAAGCAGTATTTAGTTTGGCTCACAGTATCTATTTCTGTGTTATTCATAGAGGTAACATGAAATCTGTCTCTCTGGTTAAGCTATTGTTTTGAGTTAAATAATAAGAGGGTTTTTTTTGGGACTGAGGAGTGCATTGGAGTTTTTAGACAGCATTCTATAGACAGGGTGACGACCTGTAATTTTCTTATAGAGAGGACAGATCAGACCTCTCTTTTTGGTTAGTAAATCTAAGACTGGTTCAACGTACTTAGTGTTGCAGAGACATTTCATATGTTTATTCTGAAAAGGCTTGGACATCAGTGGTTTAAGTATTCTCTTGGAAATAGGAGCAGGAAGGGAACCCTTCACAGGAATGAGATTGTGGCATAAGAGACAAAGGCAGGGAAAACCCATCTTGGCAGGGCAGTGGCTGGCAGGAATGAAGAAGGTGGCACATACCTCTCAACTGTACATATTTTCACAGAATGCCCATATTTTTACTGCATATTTTTAGTCCATTTTTCATAAAATTGTGGTTTTATGGCAAATTAGTGGCAAATCATTAAAGCTTGAAGTTAGACAATAATGACAGACATTTGAGGTTCATGCCCTTCAGAAAATTCATGCTAATGTAAAACCTGTTATTCTGTCAACATTCTAAGTTTGTAAGAGCAACACAGGCGGCTCGTGCTATAGGACTGTGGGACTGCAGGCCCTCCACCTGTAAAACGGGTCCCCCACCTGTAAAAATGGATTAAATACATTCCCCATTCCCCCCACTGTAGAACATATTAAAATAAAAAATCCTTGGACTCCACGCATGCGTGCTTAGTTCCTGACTGCTGTGTTAGGCAGACCAGAACTCCATGCATGCATGCTCAGGCATTCCATGCTCCAGACTGCTCTGCTAGGCAGTCCATATAGGGAAGGCAGGAAACTCTGCCTTTCCAGCCCAGAGGTCTGTGTGGTGATGACCGCACAAACCGGAAGGTCACCAGACTGCATCACCCACAGGCTGGACCAACAGCAGGAGGATCCAGCCTCCTCACATCTCACGGGAGACCCAACGGCATGTGTGGGCCATTATGGAGGACCGATCAGGCTGCAGGATCACTACAGAGGAGCTTGGCCATTATGGAGGACCGATCGGGCTGCAGGATCACTACAGAGGAGCTAGTCTGAGGACAGGTGAGCGCTGTGGAGAACGTAGCTGAGTACAGAGACAGGTAGGGTGTTTATGAAGGACAGAGAATCTGGTGTGTGTGTTTTGTGTGTGTGTGTGTGTGTGTGTGTGTGTGTGTGTGTGTGTGTGTGTATGTGTCTGTGTAAAATGCCCCAGTTGTTTCATGGTGGTGGATAGAGAATAAGACTTGAACCCTGTAACATGGGGCCCAAGTGACAAAAGCCTGAATTCCCTACCCACCACCATTTGTAAAACATTTGCAGATTATTGCCTCATATTTGTTCTGTTCCTCATAAAATCTGTGGTTTCTGTATTTTTGTTACTTTAATTAATACAGCCAGTGGTGCAGTGGTAACAGTGTTGCCTGATAGCTATGGGTTGTCTGGTTTGATTCTTGGGTGGGGTGCCTTCTGTGTGGAGTCTGCATGTCCTCCCTGTGTTTATGTGGGTTTGCTCTGGTGTCCTCAGTGGGTATTTGTCCCTTTTTATGGGACTGTATTCCCCCATTATTGGCTTTGCCCAGGTTTTCTGTGCCAAGGTTGACAGCTATGGTGATAAATGGACTCACTGAATATGTTTGTGGGCTGTATTCTCCCATTATTGGCTTTGTTCAGGTGTTTTGTGTTAAGATGTTGACAGCTATGGTAAGAACTGAATTCCCAAAATGGTAGCCATTTAAGTTTCAGTCTTCCTTTCTTTTATAAAAATAGATGATTTGGCATAGTGGTATGTTGCTCTGGCTGTTTTGCACAGGGTCCTGGGTTCAATACTTGGCAGTGAAATGTATGGTGGTAACACAGCATTTTATTCTAGCAACTTTCCAACATTATACAAGCAATGTTTAAAACGTGTCCCTGGTTTTTGGGCTTTTGGCCCCCCAAATACATTTTGGCTTTTTCCAGATTTTTTGTGCTGCAAAGTTCAGAGATACTGCTGAGTGTCGAGTAGATTTTGCAAGGAGCTAAGAGCTGCAGGGGAACAAATGTGCTGCTTATGGCAAGTCTGCTTACATTGTAAATAGCACAACAGGTAGTATACTTGCTTTTGATGCAGAAGGCTATGGGTTCTACTCCCACAGTAATTACACCCATTGCTGATACTGTACTCTGTTGTAAGGGAGATGGATGCTGCAGTCCTCTTTGGCGAAGATACCTAGTAACTATGAACCTATCAGTTTGCCATTCACTCCCTTTTGTGATATTACTAGCATTATCATTTTTTAATGCAACATAGGCAATTTATTCCTCAAGGGCAACAGGCACTTTATTTGTAGATGAAACAATGACATATAAAGTTGTTTGTTAGCAGTAACCTCTTCATTAGTTAACAGATTTCTTTAATGTGGAATTATTTAGATGACTTTTACTTCTTCAGAGATCGTGCATTGTTACTGATACTGGCGGACTGTAGATGTTTGAGTAGACTTTTATGATGGAAATTATCTGAATTGGGCAGTTTTGTCATTATTAGCGCATGCATTTTGTTTCATTGTTTACTGGAAAATTTTTCAAAACAATAAATTTAAAATGCCCTCTAACAACTGTACTGTACTGTGCAAGGAATATAATTTAATAAAGTCAGGAAGGTGTATCAAAGAGCATGTGTATGTTTTATGTTCAAGGGGCCTATGATTTGAAAACAGCCCAAAATGTATCTTTATCTGCCACTGGCAAAATGTATTTTCTTTGAATGTGGGTTTCAATGCTGTTTCAATGAATGTGAGTTTCAAGGGCAGAGAAGTTTTAATGCCAAGTCTATTTTCATTGTGAGACTGCATTGCTCTGTTTCGCAGATATCCATTAGGGTTTATGCTGTAAAATATAAAATAAAACTTTCAAATGAAATCCATATCATCACAGAAGTAAAGCAGTATGCACATTACAGTGTTTATGGTAAATGGGGTGAAATAACCAAGGAATGGGACATTGGAATTGCTGCAGGGGGGACGCTCCATTCGATCATGATTTTGTGGGGGGGGGAGGGCAGCAAACCCAGACAGCACCGGCTGAACTATACCTCTCATCTGTCCAGAATTTTGCAGAATTAATAGATTTTTGCTTCTTATTTTTGGTTTGTTCCTCATAAAATTTGTGGTTTTCTGCCAAATCATTTAGGAATGAAGTCACTAAATAATGACAGACATTGAGTTTCAGACGCCATAACCTTCAGAAAAATGCATGCTAAAGCAAGACCTGTTATTCTATCAACTGTCTTTTTAGTACTGTTTGTATGTTCCCCCAATATAGTTGGCCTTATCCAGATTTCCTGCATTAAGAGGTTGAGAGGTACGTGCAAATAAATCGCTTTAAAGAATTAGGAATATCCAAACCTCTCAACTGTCTTCAATTTTGGCTCAAAATGTTGCTCTCCCCCTAATAATCCCTCTGCAAAATGGCAATTTTGGAAGAAAACGTGGAGGGTTTACAATTATAAATAACTGTAATGATCAGAGTTATAGATTACTTTTATTTCAGAAATGCATGTAGATGCTCTTATTTTGTCAGCTGCTCAAGTTAACAGTACTAATTTTAAAAAAAAGGTGTCCCTTCTTTGCAGGTTCCCAGCTGTATTGTGTGGCAATTTTATATTTTTGCATAACATATTTGGTCTGTTTTTCATAAAATTGTGGTTTTCTGGCAAATTAGTAGCAAATCATTAAAGATTGAAGTTAGAAAATAATGGCAGACATTTGAGTTTCAGATTTCATACCCTTCAAAAATTCATACTAATGCAAGACCTACTACTATTCTATTATCTTTCCAAGTTTATAAGAGCAATATTTAAAAATTGTCTTTATTTTTGGACCTGTGTCCCACTTCTATGTATGGCTTTGTCCAGATTTCTTGCTCTGAGGTTGAGAGGTATGAGTGTCAGAGCCATCACCGTCAGCCAGAGACATTTCAAACTGTGACCTACTTGTTGCACCCCACTCCCCCATGTAGTGACTCTGGATGTGTCCAAGAAAGACAATGAGCAGTTATGCAGTGTAAGTGTGCAGAGTATTCCCCCATCCAAGGTAGACCACAAGTATGACCGTGGCTTTTCATCTGTCCTTGATTTTGCAGAATGTTCTGGTTTTCTGTCATATATTTATACTGTTAATTTATACTTCTTATTATTCAGAAAATGCATGCTGTTGCAGTGCCCTGTTGCCCTGTATTAAAGTAGCAATGCTTTATTGATCATCAGGTAAGCTTGTTGGGGATTGTAAGATGCAAGTAAGCTTTAATAAGCATACTGTTAAAGAATTACCAACATTGAAAGCCTTTTCATTGTTGCCATGCAGAGAATATTTACTAATGCAAGACCTACTACTATTCTATTATATTTCTAAGTTTATAAGAGCAATACTTAAAAATTGTCTTTATTTTTGAGCCTGTGTCCCACTTCTATGTATAACTAGATAACGTATAAGCCTTAGGTATTGAAATGCATATGACAGTATTTGTAATAAAGGACAGGATTACAGTATTTTCAGAAGCTCATTACATTTGTTGGAGACTTGCAGTCATCTTTTCAGGCTTTACCCTTAAACTAAACAGAATGCCAATCTATCATGTGTGGTCCATATCCTGTGCAGTAATCCTTTAAGCAATTTATCTTGAGCTTGTTTCTTGTTTGCTGTTCATTTTTTACTTTGATCATGTGTTCTCCATGAAACAAGTAGATAGTTGTTGTCAGGCAGTAGGTCTTTTTTGGATAAGAAACAAGTTTACAAGTGGGGGTATCACAGAGATTGCTACTTTCAGCATGTTACTTGATAATTTTATAAAGCTGAATATAAATTATAATTAGAACTGCAGTGCAAGGAGAAGTGGTTTGAGCTGAGTGCTGCTTGTTTTTTTTTTATACTTGATTTTGACTGGCATTCCAGTAATGTATTTAAAAATAAATTTATTTTTTCATATCTCACAACCTTTGTGTTTCCATCTAGATATTAAGTAAGTTGTCATGTAGACAATGCATTGAAATATTTTTTTTCTTCTACACTTGATTGGACTCTCGTAATCAGGGCCGGTGTTAGCAATTTGGGGGCCCCCAGCAAATGTCAAGTTGGGGGCCCCCTAGGCACTTCCAGTATAAGTATCATCCTAACAATGCCAGCCATCCTAAGCAACCTTTTAGGAGTAGTATCCACAGACAGACCTGCAGCTACAAGCTTTTACATTACAACAGGCCTGTGTATCACACTATCACTATGTTGAGCTGTCTAACAAAGGGGCAGTTAGAGTTACTGGCACTTAGATGCAGCAGTGATACATTGCAAGAAGTCTATGTACAGGTCTGGACTTAAAGTGAAATGATGACTGGACCTATATTTCACACACACACACACACACACACACACACACACACACACACACACACACACACACACACACACACACACACACACACACACTCCAGTCCTCTCCTCTGAGTCCTTCTCCTTTTGGGCTCCCCATACCATCCACGTTACCTTTTTCTTCCTTCTCTCTCATTTTGCCTTACTCTAAGCTTTTTCAAGAAGCCATAACTTTCTATATGCTCTGAAGTGCATTTTACACAACCTTTTCATCCAATAATAGCTTGAACAGAAATTATGATTAAGGAAAGAAATTCACTGCTGTGGTTCAGCTTTAGTTTTCCTTGCATCCTTCAACACACCTTTCCTGAACAAGACAGCCCAGTAATAACCATTTAGGAAATAACTCAAGTCAGGGCCCAAGAAGCCACAGGTTTACAGATGGTCTGGGATGCATTTCAGAGCATTTTCTCAACATTTTACTCCAATGGTTGCCTAAATAAAAATTATGAAGAAAAAAAGAATTTCAGTCTTATTTTTTTTCTTTCAAGGCATAATTTGTGCCCAAGGCTTAATTTTCAAAGCTGACAAAATTGTAGCTTACAGTAAACTAACAAGCCAGTAGTTGTGAGAATATTTAAGTCTTATCTGGAAATACTGCCTACCTCCCTAACCCTCTAAAAAAGACAAGTCACTGCCTATGCATCCCTCTGGTGTTAGACTGGGATGAAAGCAGAGATTTAAATTGCCTTTGTCATATATTTCAAGTGACTGATGATATACATATACATAGCATAGCATGTTCTTCACCCCAGCCGTCAAAGGTAGCCACATGTATATGTGCCTAGTACATGATTGTGAGAATGATTTCAGTAATATTCAAATTTGTTACTCCTAGACAGTACACCTCTCTTACACAAGCTATAGTAACCTTCTTTGTACACCTCTGAGGTCTGTGAGAAACACTGCTCTCAGCTCAAACACAAGCTATAATGACTTCATGTGCGCTCCTCTAAGGTTTGACTGTGATGAAAATTAAAGATGTAATATCCAGACAATCTCTAGCCCTTCATAACCCATAGCAGCTTTATGTATACATACACATTTGAGCAGGGATGGTTTTTGAATGGGTGTGGTTGTAAACAGAGGCTATTATTGACTTTATCCTAAAAGGGTCATATCTCAGCACCATTCAGGTTAAACAGCGTATTCAGACAATTGATACATTTTTCTCCAACAAGAAACAGCTTTGGTGGTGGCCCCCACAGAGTCAAGGATGATAAAGGGAGCCCCCATTATCCATTTAGACAGTCTGGTGAGTGGGGGAATCCAGACTCCAAGAATATCTAAGTGTCTGAATGTTCTGTGATATATGTTATGTTTTACTTTCGAAATATAATTACTTGTTAGGTACATTTTTTACTGATACACAGAAGAATAATGTATGTGCCCTGGCATTATTGGGTGCATGCACAGATAAAAATCAGTGATGTTTTTTACACACACACATACACACACACACACACACACACATAAGCCACAGCAGTACTAGTTATGTACTTATTTCAGCAAACAACAATGCCTTGTGCAACATTGGTACTGCCACACCAGATTAGTCGCTGCTGTTTTGCAGTCGTCAAACAGCAGAAACAGTAAGATTTATCCCATTGAGGAGTAATGCATACTTGTCACTGCCCCTACTTTCACAGACCTTCCCTGATTTTGTTCATATTTTTGCTTTATCCTTCGTTAAAAGTCTGATTTGCTGGTAAATCATTCAGGATTACAGTCAATTAATCCAGACATCTGAGTTTTATATTTATTGTCCAAAAATAGATGTGGATGCAAAATATGTTATTCTAGTAACTTTTTAAGTGAATTAGAGAAATATTTAAACATATTTATGATTCTGAGCATTTATTCTATTATTTTTGGGATTGTACTGAATTCTTAAGCAAAGAAATTGAATTATAGTATCTGGTGTTCTGGTATTAGTTATAAAACTACCTGAAAGAGAAACTATCCCTGATAATTGGAAGCATCAGCTCTTCTTAAAATCCAAAGTTTGCATTGAGGTAAGCCACTCTGGGCTGCTGATCCCTCTAGTGCTTATATTGTTCATGTTCATTATCAGCTTCATCCTAACAGGGTCATATCACAGCCCTGTTCATGTTAAAGAGCATAATTAGGAAATGAACGCATTTTTCATTCCTCATTTTTCCCCAGTCAGCAGCAGCTTTTGTGGGGCCCCCACACAGACAAAGATGATTAAGGGGCCCCCTGCAGCCATGGTTTTGCAGGGACTAAAAGCTGGCTATGTAGTTAGTTTTAGTGGAGAAAATGTCCAAAAGCAGGGTTTAACTAAGCCAGGAGCACTATGTCAGTAGTAAAATATTTAATGGCATTCTGATGCCTGTTACATGACAAAACACCGTTACTACAACCAGAAATATCTTTGAATTTTAAGGGAGATATAAATAAGAGTTATTACCCTCATAGTTTATTAAGTATGCAAGACTGCTGCACTAGCTTTTGTTGGTTTTACAGATGTGACAGAATATCAGGATAAGATAACTTGCTGTGGTTGGGGGCCCCCAGGGAACAGGGGGCCCCCAGCGACCGCAGGGTTCGCTGGTGCCTAAAACCGGCTATGCTCGTAATGACGGTTTGGCACCCAGGGCAGCGTATTTAATTAAAGTTCCAGTTGTTGTGGTTTTGAGAATAGCTCCACCCCTTTCTAGTTGGTCACACCCCTTCCCATCCCATTGGCTCCACCCATTCAGCTGTCTCCTGCAGCCCCCACCTTTAATTTGAAGTCATCAGCCGCCACTGAAGAGCAATATTTAAAAATTGCCCCTGTTTTTGGGCCTCTGTCCAGATTTCTTTCTGTAAGACGTTGAGAGATACGGGTGGAAGTATCCCTTTTTCTATAAGTCAGAGTGCACCTGTCAAAGGCAAGGGTAGAGGCAACACCTGCTCTGTCAGTGCCTGAAAATAACAGTACCAGAGATGCTAACACCTAAAGGCTGATGAGAGAGTACTAATTGCTAAATAGTGGTGACCAGAATAACTAATGTTGAAAAAGCGAACAGTGAGTGAAGCACTAGAGGAGATGGATAAAAAAATTACAATAGGAGCACTGATGCTTCGAAATCCAGTGCTGGTTACCTAAGCATCAGGTTGGCTGACATATAAGAAACTATTGCAAAGACTGCCATGGTTTAAACTAGCACTAAAACTGCCAGCAACAAGTTTGTTGACACTGGGAAAAAATACCACGTGGAACCATTGTCAAAGACCTTTGGTGCCCTAAAAGGGTGGAGACAGTAGATGTTTCCTTGACTTCATCAGTTTTAAAGTACTAGATTAGCTGGTCTTATCCCCCACAAGGGGAAATAACATACTGGTCTTGGTTCTCACCAACATGGGCGACCACTGCTCCAGTCCCATGGTATGTTCTTCCCTGGTGAGATCAAGTCATCGGTCTGTCTTATTTGAAGTTTCTATCCCATCCAACCCCTCCCCAGCCGAAACCAATCTAAAAAACTTCTCAAAAGCTGACTACAACCTCCTAAGGGAGCGTATCAGCAGCTTCACACCACCGCCCCCTCAAATGATGCAGACAACTATGCTGACAGTACCCTAGAGCAGTATGCAAGCACCTGTACAACTGCATGGACTCAGCCATACACAACCATCCTACAAAAGGGCCTCACTGAGACAGATGCCTGGTGTCAAAGCCATGGCCTCAAGCTCAATGCCAAAAAGTGCATTGTCATCCCCTGTGGTAAAAACTCTGTACCCATGAACTACCACATAGGTGGTAGTCTACTTAACACTGAAAGTGTGATAAAAGACCTTGGGACACAGGTGGACAGTAGTTTCTCCTTTGATAATCACATTGCCACAGTGGTCAGGAAATCCTTCTACATGTCACACCTCATCAGAAAAGGTTTCTCATCCAGAAAAAAAGAAGTCATTGTTCCCCTCTACTCATCACTCATTATACCCATTATAGAGTACAACGCCCCTTTTGGTATGTACCTCACAAGACATCTACAGCAACTTGAAAGGTCGCAGAAATACCTCACAAAGAGGATTACTGGCCTCAAACAGATGCCCTACGCAGACCGTCTCAAAAAACTCCAGCTTTACTCCATCACATATCGCCTACTTAGAGGCGATCTCTGCCTAACATACAAAGCTATGTCAAACCCTGAGCTGTTGTACATGCTCCACTTAAAGAAATCCCAATCCATCTGAGCTACACGCTCTAGGGACCTAAACCTTGTCACCACAATAAACAGAACATGCTGGAGGGATAGATTCCTGTTTCAGAGACTTTCCATACTCTGGAAGAGACTACCTATCTATGTCAAACAGAGCTCCTCATTAGCACTCTTCAAGAAAAATCTTGATGATTGGATGGGAAATAGGAAATTCACCTCAGAGATCAATTCTGTGGCTCTGCTTGACAGGGGTGCAGGAAAATAATTTTCTTGGGTGGCGAGAGCCAGGGTACCTTTTTGGCTAGGCTTATATAGGCCCTATGGCCAATAGCCTAGTACCTACCTATGAACAACAGAACTACAGTCTGCTCTTCATGGAAACACAAACCTGTCTGGTGGACATCCTCTATCAACAGGCTTTACAACAAAAGGAAGAAACTGTTGTTCAAGGGTAAAAAGGAACAAATTCCAAATAAAAAAACTACCTCCTCTGCCTCAATAAGCAAATTAGATCACTAGGGAAAACCTCCAAAGCCAATTATGAGTTGAAACTAGCCTCCAAAACAATGGGAAACCACAAGTTCTTCTTCAGTTATGTTAGGAACCTCCATGGCAAAGCCCAAGTTTGTTCTGAACTAGTACTTAATGGTACCACTTACACTGATCCTGCTGACTTAGCCAACCTACTGGCTGATAGGTTCAGTGCAAACTTCACCCTTTTATCCCCCCCACAAAGGCCCAGTTGACACTCCCGATACTTGTCCAACACCTTGCATCTCTGTAGATCAAGTGTTAGCGGTCCTATCCATGGCAAAGAACACAGCTTCCATGGGACCTGACAGTATCCCAGGCTGTTTTCTACACCATCTCCAGCAAGAACTAGCTTTGCTATTGAGCACCTTATTCAACCACTGCCTAAGTACAGGCTTCATTCCAGCAGAGTGGAGAACCACCATTGTCATCCCTTTGCACAAAGGTGGTGCCACTACTGACCCTGGAAACTATTGCCCCATCAGTTTGAGAAGTCGGATCTGTAAAGTCATGGAGCGTACTTTTGTGGATCTCATAAACAAGGACATAGGCCATCTCCAAGCACTGAACCCCACCCAATTCGAATTCATCAGGGGCAGATCTTGCCTACTGAACTTAGTTGACTTCTTTGAGACTGTCACCAATGCCCTGGATGAGGGAAAGTTAGTACATACAGCTTACCTTGACCTGGCCAAGGCCTTTGACACAATCTCTCACTCGAGCATCATTGAAAAGCTAACACAACTTGGTGTTGATCCCTATCTAGTCAGATGGATGGCCAACTGGCTCACAGATAGGACTGACAGGGTCAAATTAGGTCCTGCCACCTCCGACAGCAGACCTGTCACTAGTGGTGTTCCCCAGGGATCTGTCCTGGGAGCCCTACTGTTTGGCATATACTTGGTCCAGGCAAGGACAAAGGGCCTGTGGCTGACCAAGTCTGCAGATGACTGTAAGTTGGGTGTTATCATTGACTCCCCAGTTGGCGTTAACATACTGCAGGAGGGTCTCACAGCTACAAATGACTGGTGCCAAAGCCATGGACTTAAGTTAAATGCAAAAAAATATATTATCATACCATTCAACAAAAACATGGTCACTACTGATTACCACATCAACGGCAACCCCCTAAGCACACAGCCTGTGGTGAGAGACCTGAGTACTCAGGTTGACAACAATCTCACATTTGACCATCATGTGGCGGCAGTGGTCAGAAAAGCCTTTTACTTGGTTCATCTCATAAGTAAAGGGATTGCATCCAGAAAAAAGGAGATTATTACCTCTCTGTACTCCTCCCTTATTAGACCTATAATTGAGTATAACGCCCCGTTTGGTATGTACCTCTCCAGACATCTGCACCAAATGGAAAGGCCACAGAAATACCTCACAAAGAGAATCCATAGCCTTCAACACCTATTGAATGTGGACAAGCTTAAATAACTATCACTCTGCTCGGTATCATACAGATTGCTCAGAGGTGATCTGTGTCTTGCCTACAAGGCAATGTCAGACCCCGCCCTACTGGAGATGCTCCATATTTGTAAGTCTAACTCCTCGCACATTACCCACTCAATAGGCCTGAATCTAATATGTGACATCAACAAAACCTGCTGGAGAGACAGGTTTGTCTCCCAGAGGCTGCCTCGTCTCTGGAATAGACTTCCTATATATGTCAAACAGAGTACCTCACTGACCCTCTTCAAATGCAGTCTTGATGAGTGGATGGGAAACCATAAATTTGTCCCAGGGGTTCCACCTGTATCCCTCATTGGCAAGGGTGACAGGTGCTGACAGGTTTCTTATTTTGGGGGGATAAACTCTTGGCTAGGCTTGTAAGGGCCCCAGGGCCATTAGCCTAGTAATCTCTTATGATCCTATAATCCTAAATAAGAGTTCTTCTAGAGTCCAGTTTGTGAAGTGTAACAATTTGTAGATCATAAACATTTAGAGGAAATGACAGATAATTCCTGGTTGCAATGGGTATAACATGCAGGGTGAAGAAAGTGGGGATCCTAAATCCAAAGATCACAAGCAGAAGAAGATTCAGTAACCATGTTTGAGGGGAGTTTATGGAGTCCTAAGGCAGGCTCCAAGAATTCTTGAGTACCTGCCTGGGGCTGGAATGCCTTGGAGGTGAGGGACTCCATCATGGCAGATAACATATCTGAAAAATGTCAAGTCCTTATTGAGTTATGATTTTTAAGGCAAATTCGTTTTTTTTTTTTTTAAATGGAAGGCTGTTTTTTTCTTCTTTGGAGAAATTTTTCATAGCTAAGGAAGGAAATCAGTGAGTAGGACAAGGAAATGACTGCTGATCTGAATCAAGAGTGGAATGTTTCTTTGACAGATAATTTGTTAGTACCTTTCTCCAGAAATGTTCGTTTACCTCAATAAACTTACCATAAACAGAACACCTATAGGTGTCTTGTCAAGTTCTACAGCAATAAAGACATTTATGTGGCCATTACCAGGCAGAATTGACCTTCCACAGGCATGTTTATAGAGCTGTAAACGGACATTGCAAGCTTGCAGTATAGTGGCACAATTCTCATTTTTGATGGGAAGCAGAAAATCCTAAATTCTACAAAGAAAATGGGAAACATTGAAACTTATGATGAGAAAATGAAGAAAGAGGGACAAAAAAGATATTTATATCTTGCACCATAGGGTCATAGGGTCATAGGTAGGTACTAGGCTATTGCCCCTAGGGCATAATTAAGGCTAGACAAAGCATTTTTTGCTTATGCTTCCCTCCCAAGTGGTTTAGTTTCCTGCGCCCCTGTCTAGCAGGGCCACCGAAGTGATACC
This sequence comes from Protopterus annectens, assembly GCF_019279795.1. Lineage (NCBI taxonomy): Eukaryota > Metazoa > Chordata > Ceratodontiformes > Protopteridae > Protopterus > Protopterus annectens. The sequence goes on along the minus strand of NC_056729.1, from coordinate 1,646,333,552 downwards.
CGGGGAGAATTTCCTGTTTCCCATCCACTCATCAAGATTCTTCTTGAAGAGCGCTAATGAGGAGCACTTCCTCACATTTATGGGGACCGTATTCCAGAGCAAGTGAAGTCTCTGGGACACGACTGTCCCTCCAACAAGTCCTATTTATTGTTGATGTCAGGTTTAAGTGCCTTGTGCAAGTAGCTCTGATGGATTGGGTTTTCCTTAGGTGGAGCATTTCTAGCAATTCAGGGTTTGACATAGCCTTGTATGTCAGGCAGAGATCACCTCTGAGTAGCCGGTACACGACCGAGTACAGTCTGAGTTTTTTTAGCCTCATGGCATAGGGCAATCCTCTTTGTGAGGTACTTTTGAGGCCTCTCCAGTTGTTGCAGATGTCTTGTTAGGTACATCCCGAATGGGGCATTATACTCAATAATAGGTCTAATGAGTGATGAGTCGAGGGGAACAATAACATCCTTATTCCGGGATGCAAACCATTTTGTGATAAGGTGGGCCATGTAGAAGGATTTTCTAACCACTTTAACAATATGGTTGTCGAAGGAGAGTTTGCTATCCACCTTAGTCCCTAGGTCTCTTATCACACTCTCCATGGTAAGTGGGCTGCCACCTATGTTGTAATTCATAGGTACTTGTTTTTTTTCCAAAGGGGATGATGATGCACTTTTTGGCATTTAGCTTAAGGCTGTGGTTTTGGCACCATGTATCTGTATCTGTCAGACCCTTTTGAAGGATATCTACATCAGTAGGGGTCTCAGTTATGGCACCCAGTTTGCAGTCGTCTGCAAACTTTGTTAGTCATAGTCCCTCCGTGTTTGCTTGTACCTCCGAGAAGTACATACTGAACCCCCTCCATTCCTGAGTTTTTACTCTTTTTTGCAATAATTTCTTCCGTCTACTATAGACCTTATTTATGGATGGAGTCCACCAGACTGGTTTCCTCTTTTTGGAGGAGTGGGTCTTGGTCTTGTTTGGGATAGCACGGTCCATGCACTTATGTAGGTGCTTGTAGAGTGCTTTTGTGTAGGATATAGCAGATTCAATCATATTGCCTTTCTGCTGGGGAGTAGCAAAGTTTTCCACCTCTGTCTTGAGTAGCATAAAGTTTGCTTTGGAGATGTTTTTCACCAAGGTTTCTTTTGAGGTGGGGGGGGTTAAGGTGTCTGATGTGGAATATCTAGGGTGATGAGTTTATGATCTGATCTGACCAATGAGGAATTTACCACAGGTGTGGAGCATTTGTCCCTCATGTTGGTGATAACCAGATTCAGTATATTTTTACCTCTTGTGGGGGTGTTAATAAGCTGGTCCAGAGCATTGGAGTTAATGTACTACAGGAAGCACTGAGCAAAGGTATTAGTACTTCCATAGTTTTCCCAGTTGATGTTTTGGTAGTTGAAATCACCCAGTATAAGGGTGTTTAGTTGGACTCTCATGTTTTCCAGTACCTCGAGGAAAGATGAGTGCGTGTCATGGGGCTGGGAAGGTGATCTGTAGCAAGCTACAATCTGGATTGCAGTTTTGCCCATTGCCAGTTGCACTTGAATGATTTCCGAGACATCATACTTTGCAACCAGTCTGGAGGTGTGGTTATCCTTAATGAATATGGATATGCCTCCTCCCTTTGTATTTCGGTCCGGGTTTTGCAGCCGAAATGTGTGGTATGAGTTGTAGCCTGGAATCACTGGGGTGCTCTCTTGAGCCTTGAACCAGATCTCCGTTACTGCACAAATTTTGATGTTCTCCATATTGAGGAGTGCCTCGAGAGAGTGCATTTTGAGGTTTAAACTCCTAGCATTCAGCAGCATGACCCTCAGTTTTTTGTCACTAGTACTTGTTACGATGGTGGATTTGTTTTTTGAGCCTTGCCTAAAAAAGGCACTAATGGGGTGGCAAGAGCCTTTGCCAGTATCCTGAATCCCTGGGGTGCCAGGGGCAAGCCATCTCTGGTGAAGCATCGTGGCTTGTCAAGCATGTCATCACAGGAGACAGGTACTGCATCCCTTTTGAATGACACCAAAAACTTAGCTAATTGTTGAAATTTATCATTTTTTCCTTGTACTGAGGTATCATTCTTGGTAAGGGTAAGATGCTACTCAGGGCTAGGGTAATACCTGCCTTGATTACATAAACATAGATCTCCTCTATGTCTCTTTTCATGTAGTCCAGGGAGGTACGTCTGAGGTCATTCACACCAACATGGACAATGACAGAGTCATATTTGTACATGTTGTGGAGTGACCGGGTAATGTGGCAGATTCTGTCGCCCGACAAGCAGCTGACAGTGACCTTCTCCTTGTCCATCCTGGTGAGGGGGACATTGGTGTGCCTGACTATGGAGTCACCTATTACAAGTGTGTTTGGTAAGGAGTTTTGTCTTAAAGGCTGTGGTTGTGCGGCACACTGGTTTTGGTGGTTATGTGATGATTGCGGTGTGTTGGTGGGTGTAGGTTGCTTGCGTGTCTGCTTTGGAGGTCTCTGTTGTTTCTGCAGGTTTTTATTTAGAGCCTCTGAATATGTCTTTATGTATCTATGTGTGGGGTTTGCAGTTGCATGTGTGGTGAGTCTATGTGTAGTAGATGGAGTGCTGCAGGTTGGTACCTTCTCCTCTTGACTGTCAATTCCAGTCGTGACTGGAGAGAGCTTTGCCTCAAGTCTAGTTATGTAATTGCATCTCTCGCAGATTTTGGTGTTGTGTGGTAGGAGGAGAGGGTTGTCTGTGTACATGAGGTAGTTGTAACATTGCCTCAGGATGCCCGAATTCATCAAGTGCACAGGAGAACACACTGGGAGCTGACTCTTGGACATGCCTGAATGGGTTAAGGAAGTATTCTTATTTGCCTGGTAGGGGAGAGTAGTTTGACTGTTCTTATTGAGCCAAGAGCTAGTCAGAAAGCTCTGATTTCAGTGCTAAAATGGACAGCCTGGCTAGTACCAAGGGAAAAACTGAAGAGAAGACTCTGTGGAGCCGGGGATAGTTTAACCCTAGCTAACCGCTGCTGCGCTATGTGCAAAACTGCTCAAATCCTTTTTTTATATTAGAAAGATTAAAGAGATAGAAATTAGCCCAAAATAGCCAATAAAACTGCAGTTTCTGGGCACAAACCACTCCTCCAAGGACAGGTTAGGTTGTGCAGAGCTCCCCACTTTCACTGGTGAACAAAGAAACTTCCTTTTTGCCTAAGTAAGGTATGGCCAAACACAGAAGCTTAAACACAGTCCAGGTATCAGCAGGTATCTGAAACTGGACTGTTCTAGCTTAGTAAGGCAGGAAAATAGCAAGATTTTTTTTTTTCAAGAAAACAGTAGAAAAAATGCAAAAAACACTTTTATAGTGCAGTAATGGCTGTCACACTTCAGTGGGAAGCCAGTAAACGTTAAACAATACATTTTACAACAAAAAAACAACTTTTTTGAAGTGCAGGCACAAATAAATGCAATTTCAGTGTAAAATGAGCGTTCTGAGAAGCAATAAATGCCAGAAAATGAGCGTTTAGGCAGAAATAGCAATGAGCAACAAGAAAAAAACAAAAGAAATGGTACTTAAACACTCTAAAGTCTCTCCTTTTGTCTCTCTGGCATTGTAGGTCTCTGCAGGACATCTGGGCAGGATCTCCTGAGCTTATACAAACGCAAAAACTGCGCAAATGCATTTTTTATATCAGAAAGATTAAAGAGATAGAAATTAGCCCAAAATGGCCAATAAAACTAGTTTCTTGGCAGAAACCACTCCTCCAACGACAAGGTAGGCTGTGCAGAGCTCCCCACTCTCACTGGTGAACAAAGAAACTTCCTTTTTGCCTAAGTAAGGTATGGCCAAACACAATACATTTATTTATTTTATTTATTTCATTTTTGATTACCCGGAATGTAGGACTCTCCTAGCTACATCCTGGGCCATAATGCACCAGAGTAAATGGACAATAAAGTGCAATGGAAGAAACATTAGCCATGCAGTTTGTTAGCATTAGGAAAAAGATATGTAGCTTATGAACAATCTATATACTTTATTTAAATTTAGAATAAGCAGTGTACGTAACAAAATAGTTATGAACACATAAGATTTACAAGGACTGCTCAAAGGAAGTGACAGTAGGAAGGTAGGCACTTTCTGGCTATTGTTTTGGAAACAAGAACAGGTATTATTAGGTGTTCTTTAAGTTTTTCCCTGAATGTCATGAAGGGTAGTTCATTGTCTGATGTCTGGAGGGTGACACCACCAGATGGACTAAATGTGGTGAAGGCTCTTTCCTCTATTGTTGTTTTTGAAATGTAGTCTGCCTAGGTAAACGGTGTTATTTGGATTCTCTCTGAGAGAGTAGCTTTTTGCATAAATTACGTTTTTTGACTTTAGAGATGGAAAATACCCTTAAATAATAATTTTGAAAGGGAGAATGCTAAGTAGAAGAGTGGCTCTGCTATTTGTGGGAGGTCAGTTGAAGCCTTTAAGTACTTTGCAGTGGTGCGCCTTGGACCCTGTAAAGAGAATAAATCTTCGTATTTTGTTTACTGTAATCTGAATGGCTTGTATGTTAGCGGTGGATTGAAATGTAAGAAGTGGGAGGCCATACTCAGCTTTAGGTATTAAGGACATTTTGCACAAGAGATCGGCATGGTGAGGGAGAGAGGAAATATGCCATTTTGTAGCAGAGTTTTAACTGAGTCAAAGTTTTGGTCACAACCCTGTTTGTATGATGGGTAAAGGTTAATATGAAGTCAAGAATTAAGCCTAGATAAGCTTGTTCTGTCGCATTAGGAATAAGGTTCTTATTGTTGTCCAGTAATACCAGTGCGGGGAGGCTGTGTAACCTTTGCCTTGTGGTAAAAAAAAGCAAAATAATATTGATTTTGGTTTGAGTAGGAGTCCTTTTGAGAATATTCTGTTACAAGGACAAAGTAAAATTGAAGTTTTGGCTGTAGGTCAGTAAAGTTTTGTCAGAATCTATTAAGATGACATCATCAGCATAGATAATGACATAATGATAATCAAGATCACTTGCTTAGTCACTGATAAAGAACAGGAGGGGCCCTAACATGGAGCCCTGTTGTACACTAGTGTGTAGAGTGCAGGATTCAGAAAGGAACTTACTAGAGTATACTCTGAATTAGGTAGCTTTCAAACCATTTTAGGGTATTATTCCCAAAGTTAACTCTACCCAGTTTAATAATTAATAAAGAGTGATTTTGTGTTTTAAAGGCCCTTGTCAAGTCTATGAAGAGTCTGCTGTCAATATTGTTAAGCATTGACTGAGTGGCGGTGTACAGGACAATGATGCTACAGAAACCATATTAGACCGTACTGATTAATTTGTTTAAAGAGTTGTTTGCATAGCAGTTGATTGAAAGTCTTTGTTGGGATAGAGAGATTACCTTTGATCGTGGGATGATAATAGCAATACCATGAAAACACAATTGGAGGAAGGAAGAGAAACAAAGAGAAAAAAGATACTTATATTGTGTGCCAACACATTACATCTTGAAGAAACTTGAACACCCACACAGCACATGGCCATTCCTTTCACTCTGCATAGCTTTTGCACAGTAGAAATGAACTTGAGAGAGAGATGGTATTGTGGTGCATAGAGGAAAAGGGGGAGATGTAAAGGGAGTGTAGGAAAGTTTTATCTGCTATATCATTATTGTAAGCGGCCATAGATTTTCATTTCGGTGGCATATAGATAGGTGACTGTTCTTTTTAACTGTAAATTGTATATACAGTGAGGTGTGTCTTTTAGGCCATCTGTTTATGACAGTGTGCTGTGACTGAGACAAAACTGGGTCAGCATTGGTTTCCGTTTGGATCAGATTGCTATCATTGTACTAAAGATACAGATATCCAGGGAATCTGCAGTACTGAGCCCTTGCCCTTTCTTATATGTCTTTCATAGTAGTTCATCAGTTTTGTAGTGCTATTTTATCATTTTGAAATTCACTCTTGTAAGAGCATATCGCTATGAGAAGTGCGCTACTCTGTAAAATTACTGCTGTGATAACAAGCACTCATTTTAGGTTCACAAGTTCATGCTAGTCAATCAGTCTCCGAGATCATTAGGAGCCCAACCACAGCAATTTGCTTACACCTTGTCCATAAGGGGCTGAGCAGCCTGACCAGGAGATGAAGTTACATTACCCATCCAGACATCAAGATTACATATGTTAGCTGTCTTGTCAGCATTTCTGTCTCATTCTTATAGTACCTTGTTAGCATTTAAATAGAATACCAGTTCAGTCATGTTTTTTCATCATCCATTCAGTATCGCTCTATTGTGGCCCCTGATCACCTGTGAATACACATGGAAGTCTTGCATACTTGTTTTCCCAGTTAGTATCAGAAGTACCTTAGTCTATCGCTCCACGATCAATAAGAACAGAACTGTACTGTCTTTTTTTATTTAATGCCCTCTGCCATATCCTGCTGTAAATCAGTAGCATCCATTATGCCTACCTAAATGGATACTGCAAAATTTACTGTCTTCTGTTGTGTTCACTCTTTCTTTATTGGGTTCATAGCATTATACAAAGTAATCAACTCATCCTGTAGACTTTTAAAAGCCTAGCCACTGCAATCCCCACTGCTTGCTTCCCTTGTCTGTAAGGCCTTGTATGGACAGCTCTGGGGCTGAGTTTACAAATCCATATCCACTTTTGAAGTTGGCTTTAAAGAGAGCAGGAGATCTGCTCTCTTTAAAGCCAATTTCAAAGAAAGCATTAGAGCTGTAAATGTGCTCCATGGCCTTGCAGACGAGGCCTGCATGTAAAATGGAGTAAAAACAACCTTTATAAGATTTATTTGTTGATTAAGTTAGAGACTTCCCATACTCTGGAAAAGGCTACCCATCTATGTCAAGCAAAGTTCTTCATTAGCACTCTTCAAGAAAAATCTTGATGAGTGGATCGGAAATAAGAAATACACCCCGCCGATCACTTCTGTGTCTCTGCTCGACAGTGGCACAGGAAAATAACTTTCTTGGTGGTGTAATCCTGGAAACCTTGTTGGATAGGCTTACGTAGGCCCTCGGGCCGATAGCCTAGTACCGACCTATGAATATTGATCCACATGGACCGTTTTTGTCTGGCTTAAGTGATTTGTTTAGTCACACAACAGCAAATGGAGCCTGAGGTAATCAAACTCTGGACTAGGGGACGCAGCTTTAACTTATAGCCTTAATCTTCTGTACTGCAAGACTTCAGTAGCCATCTTTCCTATATGTTCTTAGTTACACATGCCACATGCAAGCATGTCTTCTAAATACCTCACCTAGCCCTAACCGGAATAACAATGCTTTTCTTCCCAGTTCTGATCTGCAGACATTTTTTGTTTCATAGATTGTTTGACTTATTCTGTGGAATCTGTATAGTTTAGCATTTCCTAAAACATATGAGACTGAGCAGCTTTTCCATAAGTAAGTGATGGTGACACAGGGAAGACTGAGAAGGACATGGGAAGACAAAGATATTTTTTCCAGTTTCGCCACAGACAGAAAGCTTCTCAGCAGTCTCTTACAAGGTGCTACTGTTTGTTATCATTGCATTAAAGTTTTTTTGCCCCCGGTTCTAATTTCCTGGTACTCTGTGAGCCAGCTAGCTATCCACTAGGTCATATAAGGGTTTGCACCTAACCTCTTGAGTTTGTCAGTGATGCCTGAGTGGGATAGTTTGTCAAATCCTTTGGCCAGGTCAAGATAGGCAGTGTGAACCATTTTGCCCTCATCCATTGCTTTGGTGACCTTCTCAAAGAAATTCATGAGGTTGGGTAGGCATGACCTACCCTTGATGAAACCACATCGGGTTGGGTACAGTGTCTGGAGGTTCCCTATGTCATTACTGATCATTTCCATGATAATATTTTCCATGGTTTTGCATATGAGACTAGTGAGACTTATGGGTCTGTAGTTTCCAGGGTCTGTAGATGGCCCACCTTTGTACAGAGAGGTGACTGTAGCTGTTCTTTATTCATGAGGCATGACATCTATTTGGAGGCTACAGTTAAACAGAAATTCTAGAGGGTCTGATAGGTCATGTTTCATGCTGTTCAGAAGGCATCCTGGGATATTCTCTGAACCCATTAATGCAGTGTTCTTGACCTTAGAGAGAGCATTAAGGACATGTTCCCTAGTGATAGCAGGGGGAGTTATATTTGATGGCATTTCCTGAAGAAAGGTTGAGGGGGAGAAAGGGGTAAAGTTAGAGCTGGATTTGTAGGCCAGTAGGTTTGATATATCTTCAGGCTCAGTATAGGTGGCTTCATTAACAATGTGCTTGCGAACAATTGTGTATTGCCTTTGAGGTTGTGAACATAGCTAAAAAGTGCCTTGTAGTTGTCTTTGGACTGGGAGGCCAAATTTACCTCAACTTTGGCTTTGGTAGACTTTATCTGTCCACTGAGTTGTTTGTTTAGTTTGATGAGAGTGTTTTTACCCTGCTGGTGCTGCCCCTCCTAATTTTGCCATGATTTTCTTCCTTCTGTTAAACAGCCTCTTGATTTTGTGATTCCACAAGGGTGGGTTTTTTGAGATATTTCTTCCTAATTGGTACAGCTGCCTCTTTACAGCTATTAACATGTTTTTATAGGCTTTCTGTGAACATTTCCATGTAGGCAGCCATGTTCTCAGGGTTTATGGTGGGGGCTTAACATTTTGCCAGGTTATCACTTAATAGTAGGAAGTTAGCTTTAGAGTAGTTCCGGAATATTCCAGTATTAGCTGGGATTCCAGGTTTTATTTTTACTTCAATGGAGACCATTTTGTGGTCTGATCTTACCAGAGAAGACATTACACATAGGGGTGTGCAACACTCTCCATTATTACTGAGAACCTGATCTAATATGTTTGCACCCCTCGTTGGTATGTTGACAGTCTGGTCCAGGGAGTTTGTGTTTAAAAAATCCAGGAATGTCTGTATCTGTATGTTTGGTGGTGTTTATGATTCCCAGTTAATAGTGGAGTAATTAAAGTCACCCATGAATATGGCATTGGGTTGGATGATGAGTATTTCCAATAAGTTTAAATACATGTTGTGGGTCCCCTGGTTCATAGAGGGGGACCTATATTTTGCAAGGAAGTGGTATAGGATTTTGCCTATGGTGATTTGAAAGTGCAGAAGCTCATGTGCATTGCCCTGTTTGCATTGAGGTATATTTATTTTTGATGTAAATTAAGACACCTAGTCTAAATGTGTGGAAGGCATTACAGTCTTGCACTACTGTTGTGCTCTGTGTGGCTTTAAACCATCTCTGAGTGGCTGCACAGACGTCAACATTCTCTAGGGTGAGGAAGACTCTTGGCATCTGTATGTGAATGCATGCTGCCGTAACTTGCAACACAAGCAACAGATGGCAGTTTGGCATAACTCTCAACTGTCCAAAATTTTGCTAAATGTCCATAGTTTTGCCTCATATTTTTGGTCTGCTCCTCATAAAACTGCTGGTTTGCTGACAAATCACTGAAGATTGAAGTCAGTAAATGATGACAGATATTTGAGTTTTCAGCGTTCATATCCTTCAGAAAATGTTTATTAATACAAAACTTGTTATTCAAACAAGTTTCTATATTTATAAAAGAAATATTAAAAATCTGACCCTAACTTTGGGCCTTCAAGCCCCCATTACTTTTGTCTTTGTCCAGATTTTTCTGCACTAAGAGACTGACAGGTAGGTGTCACTGAAATGTAATCAGTGTATTGGCTTTTAACAAGCAGTCCCTAGACAAGGTGAACTGTTCAGTAAAAATGCTTGCAAATGACAAGCTTGACACCTTATTTAAACTCCCTGATATTTTCTCCACCCCAGCTTAAGAAATGGAACTGAGACTCTACCAGTACTAGCCTCCCAGTGGTGGCCTTGGTTCATAGGTTCATAGGTGTGTACTAGGCTAATGGCCCTGGAGCCCATCGTGCTGCCCAACATTAGTTCCCAGTGCCTCTATCAAGTTGAGCCACTGGAATGACCCCGGGGTGAACTTTCTATTACCCATCCACTCATCAAGATTTCTCTTGAAGAGGGACAGTGAGGTGCTCTGCTTGACATGTATGAGAAGTCTGTTCCAGAGCATGGGCAATCTCTGGGTGAGGAACCTGTCCCTCCAGCATGTTCTGTTGATTGGGGTGATGAGGCTGAGGTCTCTGGAGCGTGTGGTGCAGAGGGATTGGGATTTCTTTAGATGTAGCATTTCTAACAGAGCTGGGTCAGACATGGCTTTGTAAGTCAAGCAGAGATCGCCTCTAAGTAGGCGATATGAGACAGAGAATAGCTGGAATCTTTTAAGTCTGTTCATGTAGGACATGTGTTTAATGTCTAGGATCCTCTTCGTGAGGTATTTCTTTGGCCTCTCCAGTTGTTGCAGGTGTTTAGTGAGGTACATGCCAAATGGGGCATTGTACTCAATGACTGGCTTAATGAGGAAAGAGTAGAGAGAGACAATGATCTCTTTCTTCCTGGATGCAAAACCCTTGGTAATGAGATGTGCCACATTGAAGAACTTTCTGACCACAGTGGCAATGTGGTGGTCGAAGGAGAGGTTGCTGTCAAACTGCATCCCCAGATCTCTTATAATGCCTTCAGTGTTCAGTGGGCTCCCATTGATGTGGTATTTATTGGGAACTGAGTTTTTACAAAAGGGGATAATGACGCATTTTTTGGCGTTAAGCTTAAGGCCATGGTTTTGACACTAGTCATTGGTCTCATTGAGGCCTTTCTGTAGGATATTTGCACCACTTGAGGAGTTAATAATGGCTCCCAGCTTGCAGTCATCTGCAAACTTGGTCAGCCAGAGTCTCTGTGCTGGCCTGGACTTCTGAGAAGTAGATGCATAACAGGAGAGGACCCAGGACCAATCCCTGTCGGACTCCACTCATGACTGGTCAGCAGTCCGACTTGGAATCCACTTCTTTCACACTGTGTGTTCTATCTGTAAGCCAATTTGCAAACAACCTAGTGATATAGGGGTTGATGCCTAGTTTGATGAGTTTATCAATAATTCCCCAGTGAGGATTGGTATCAAAGGCCTTGGCCAGATCAAGGTAGGCTGTATGCTCTACCTTACCTTCATGCACAGCCCTGGTGACTGACTCAAGGAAGTCAATCAGTTTGAGCAGGCACAATCTCCCTTTCACAAAGCCAAATTGCATGGGGTCTAGAGTTTGGAGATTTCCTATATCTTTGTTAATCAGGTCCATGATGATGTGCTCCAAAGCTTTACATATCAGACTCGTCAGACTAATGGGTAGATAATTCCCAGGGTTCTAGTCACTCCCCCTTTATAGAGAGGGATGACTGTAGCAGTGCGCCAATCGGTAGGGACAATGCCTGAGGTGAGGCTGTGACTGAACAGGGCACACAGATGCGTTGCCAGTTCACTTTGTAGTTCATGCAGAACACAGCCAGGGATATTATTGGGTCCCATGGAAGCTGTATTCTTGGCCTTGGACAATGCAGCTTTAACCTGTGCTGCAGTAATACTGGGTGCCTGGCAATCTTCTAGTATTGTGATTGGTCCTTTAGGGTAGGAGAGAGGGGTAAAGTTGGCACTGAATCTGTCGGCCAGTATGTTGGCAATATCTTTTGCCTCAGTATGGCCGACAGCTGGCTTTGGAGGATTTGATGAGGGATCTCAACTTTATGTTGAGGCTAATAAGGGAGTTTTTCCCAGTCTTGGGACTTCACCTTTTTCTGCAACAGTTTCTTCCTTCTTTTGTAGAGTTTATTAATAGCAGAGGACCTCCAGGTTGGCTTCTATTTTTTGGAGGAGAGCGTCTTGGTTATGTTGGGTATGACTAGTTCCATGCATTTATGTACATGTTCGTACAATGCATTGGTGTGTGATTGGCAGTCTTGCAACCATTTTTCCATTGGCATGGGTGCTGTGAAGTTAGCCTTATCTGTTTATAGGAGCCCAAAGTCAGCTTTGGAGAAGTTTTTCAAGGTGGTTACCTTTGTGGGGGGGGGGGGGTATGGATTTCCATGGAGATTAGTTCATGGTCGGTTCTGACCAGGGAGGGACTGACTATTGGTGTAGAACAACTGTCACTCATGTTAGTAATAACCAGGTCAAGGATGTTTCTTCCTCTAGTGGGGGGGTCAGAATGAGCTGGTCCAGGGCACTGGAATTGATGAATTCCAGGAAGTGTTAGGCCAGTGTATTGTTGCTTGAGTAGTTTTCCCAGTTGATGGAGGGGTAGTTGAAGTCTCCTAGTATGAGAGTGTTAGGTTGGATCTTGATAGATTCCAGGGACATGGAGTGAGAGCCTAGAGACATGGTTGGGGACCTATAGCAGGCTATGACCTGGATCGCCGTCTTATCAAATGTTATACCTGAAGTATCTCAGATGTGTTATGATGGCTACTAGTCTGGAGGTGTGCATATCCTTTATGAATATGGAGACACTACCGCCTTTGGAGCTTTGGTCCATGTTTTGTGGCCAAAAGGTGTGGAATGAGTTATAGTCTAGTAGCACGGGGTGCTTTCTGACACTTTAGACCAGATCTCCGTTACAGCACAAATGTCGATGTTCTCCATTTTGAGGAGTGCTTCGAGTGAGTGCATCTTGAGATTTAGACTTCTAGCACTGAGTAGCATGACCCTCAGATTGCATTTATTTATAGCTGTTACAGTGGTAATTTGGTCTTTGGAACACCGCCTAAAAAAGGCACTATAGGGGTGGCAAGAGCCTTAGCCAGTTCCTGGAAACCAAGGGGTGACAGATGCAGGCCATCTCTGGCAAAGCATCGAGGTCTGTCAGTCATGTTATCCCAAGCAGACAGATACTGGATCCCCTTAGAATGACACCAGCCAATTGTTGAAGTGAATCATTTTTGTTTGTACTGCGGTATAATTCTGGGTGATGGTAGGATACTGCTCAGGTCTAGGGTCATAATTGCCAGGGCCACCTAATCCGAGAGCTCCACCATGTCTCTTTTCATGTAATCCAATGAGGTGCATCTCAGGTCATTCATATCCACACGGACAATGACAGAGTCATACTTGTACTTGTTGTGGAGTGACCTGAGTGCATGTGTTGTGTTGGATTATGGCACCTGATAGACAGCTGACTGATAACTTCTCCTTATTCACCCTTGTGAGTGGGACATCTGTGTGCCTCACTATTGAGTCACCTATGATTAGTGTATTGGGCAAGGTGTTTAGCCTTAGGGGTTTAGGTTGAGGGGCACATTGTGGAGGTGAGCTATGTGTCCTGTGGTTTGTGCTGTGTTGTGGTGGTCGAGTTTGTTTCTGTCTTGAGGTGTCTGCTGTTTGGGTAAATTTCTATTGAGCGCCTCCACGAAGGTAGGTGTGTGGTTTGTGATTTTTATGTGAGAGCTGTGATGGTGGGTGTTCTGGAGGCCTATGTGTTACATATGGTGTGGTGTAGGTGTTGAATTTCTTCTCTTGACCAGCTAGTCCGGTCTTGGCTGGAGAGTACATAGCTTCCAATTTGATGATATAAGTGCAGCTCTCACAAGTCTGAGTGTTGGGAGGTAAGAGGAGAGGGTCGACTGTGTACATGAGGCAGTTGCTACACTGCCTCAGTTCAATGGTTAAATCAGCGGGATGGAAAGATTAGAGAATACAATACAGGTGATGATCAGAGTTATGTTATGACATAATTTTATTTAATTTATTTAGTTAAATCTGTCATCTGAGGTAGAGCAGTGATGCTTCTGGACCATTTTAAAGCCAGCTCCAGATGGATGCAATAAATAAAGTTGAATAACAAGACAAAACACTGTGTAGAAATAGCATGTGAATTTAATAATTTATAACAGAGGAATAAATGTAGGACTTGTATGTGCTCTCATATATGTTTATATGCAGAAGTGAAGAGCAGCTGTCAACCTCTTAGCACAATAAAAATCTGAACAAAGCCAAAAATAATGGGGGACAAAGCCTCAAAAATAGGGACAAATTTTAAATATTGCTGTTAGAAACTTAGAAAGTTGCTGGAATAAAAAAGGTTGTGTGTTGCCGTGCATTTTCTGAAGGATTTGAAGTCTGAAACTCAAATGCCTGTCATTATTTTCTGAATTCAGTCCTCACTGATTTGCCTCAAAAATCCAGAAAATCACAAATTTTATGAGAACAGACCAAAAATATGAGGCAAAAATCTGTACAATTGAGAGGTATGAATACCGGTTTGTGATTAGCTTCTTCCTCAGTCTGTATTCTCGTCACTTGTTACCTTGATTCTGTTTAGTTTCTCTGCGTTTGGTCTAAACGGTTCTCATTTGTATTTTAATTTCGACAATTTTTGGTGTATTTCTTTCACCTGCTATTGCCTGAGTACTTCTTTTTCACCTCTCATTTCATGTGCTTGATAACCCAGCTCAATCCTATAAAAGCATCCCCTATGAACAGTGCGCCTGTTTAGTTAAAAATCAAATGAAGAGACGAGTTTGAAATGAAGTATACTCTGGTTTTACATGCATTTTCTCATAAATGTCACTGTGCGTGTTCTATGTAAATGTCATTAGACTTAGAATACATTATATTTGCTCTTGTCCGATCCATAAAACGCAGTCTACTCCCCCTGCTAAATGGTAAACATTTTGAAAAGATACCATTTTGTATTCCTTTCCTTTCCTTTCCTCTTCATTCCACTGTAAGGGAGCCACAAACTAAATGTTCAGCCAAGTGACAGGTGACAGGGAATAGATGTACAAGATTTGAGTCTCTATTATTAATGACATTTGCTGGGCAGTACACCCCCCCCCCCAAAAAAAAAAAACACACCACTTAAAAGAGGACTTAAAGTCTGAAAATGAATAAGGTTATGGCCTGATTTACCTGATAAAATAAAATATAAGGGATTGTTTAATTCTCAGTCCTAGAAAATTCTTATTTATATATTGGATTAAGTTTTACACTCAGGGCCTTTGGCAGATGCATTTATCTTACATTTCTCTGATCAGAACAGACGGTGATACTTTAGTTTAGAGAGAAATTATAGTGTAGGTGGATATAGGAGGAGCTTTAGATCAAAGATGGAACGTTTATGCATTAGGGACATTTGCCAAGGCTTCTGCATGAATTGTTAAATTAAAGCCTTGCTTCCTCCAGTGATCAGACCTCGGCTCCAGTCAGCTGTCTGGGGGATCCAGGTAGTTTAGAACTGTTCAGAGAAAAGGCCAAACTATGTGTGAATGAACTGGGGGAGGGGTGATTTCAGAAAGCCATTTTATCTTTATGCAAAACCACAAATGTATGGCAACTTAAACTACATTAAGCTTTATGTTTATTGTAATTACCCTGTAATAAATGATTTGTAGAATAGAAATATGTATTGCCTTGGGGTGGGGATGAGGGGGGTCTTACTTACTTTTATATTTGCATAGGTTTTATTTCTGGCCTTTGGTCTTAGTTGTAGAGCCAAAACAAGTTTAATTAAAAATGGAAGGTAGAAAGGTTGTCTGATAATGTCTAAACTGGTAACAGTTACTTTAACAAACTAGATACATAAAATATTGTTTTTCTAATTTAAGAATGACTGTGCTGCTTTTTGACTCAGATAAGTACCTGAACTGTTTTATGGACTCTTAATTGTCAAGACACTCTCGTTATGCCAGACTGACATTGTTTAAGCTTTTCATTTCATACTGAAAAGGGTAAATGTAATGTATTTGTCTGGATTAAAATCACTGTAAGTTGAAATGCAGGGATGACTGCACAATGTACATAGTCATGTACTAGAAGCATTTTACTTGAAACATGAAAACTGCTGGCACAAACTAAAACACACAGAGCCTCTCGTGTTTTTCTGGTTGGGCAGCATTCTTCTTTCTTAAACTGTAAATTAAATGCACTCTCTTTTGTTACACAGACGTTTGGGGCATGTATTAACATGGAGCCTTTCATCTTTTTTAAAATAAGATAATCTTTTAGTAATCCATCTGTTTATATGTGTTAGAATGAGTGGTAGTAGCAAGATAGTAGACCAAAAACAAGAAATAAAGCTAAGTAACCATGTATCTTATGTCACAGTGATTTCTTTCTCTGTTTATCCTTCCTTCCATGCTTGAGTGTACCCACAAAGCTGTCAAGTCCCTTACGCCAAAGGTCTTATCCTATTTGTGATTTCTGTATGGTTTGACCTCTAGGAGTAACTATCTCTAGTTTAGGAGAGTGCCCTAAAGGCCCAAGAGAACACCAAAGTGGGAGGTACTTCAACTTCTGCACCTGTCGTATTTTCCTGCACGTAGCGTGTGCTATTTAATTACCCTCACTAGTTACAGGGTCAGAGGCTTCAGGTCCCAGTGGAATGCAAATTTTGAAAAAGACTGCTGTTGAGCTGTATTTCTCACCTCATCAGTGACAAAAGGTACAGTCGAATTTGATATATCCAATCACAGAGACTGTCCACAGCCCCCTTCTCCTGCCCTAGTGTATACTTCAGTGAATTCATTACTCATCTTTAAAAAACTCAAGTCTTCACCTGTTTATAAAACAGTTTATTTCATCTTCATATGGCTAGGTCAAGCCATGCAATTTGTATTTATTTACTTAGATTACTTGCATATCTGTTTTAGGGTCAAGGTAATCCAGAGCCTATCCAAAGTAACGGAGATATCTTATTTTTGTAAAAACATTGTGTATGTATCATATTAATAGCTGTAGCACTTCACACTGCTTCTAGATCTCAACAAGAGAAGACAATTGTGAGAGTAACAAGTTAGTGACTTTATGATGGAGGTGATATTCAAACTGCCTACATCATTGAAAGTTCTAATCATGCAGAGCCATTTGGCTTGACGGGGTCACAAGAAAGAGGAAACTTCTTGAGTATGAGGTGCAGATGGCCTGGCCATCCCCAAAGTAAAGGGCATTCAGAAGCCATGGAGCTGAAACACAGGTATGTCCATAAGAGGCCATTTGCTGGGCTTTTCTTGCAGTTTTTCTGACAAGAAAAAAGCAGCATTAGATTTGTGGGTCCCTTCTTCATTCTGCTTTCCCAGAGTTAGTGCTTCTAGTTTCTCTTTTTATCATTCCAGCTTTCATGTGTGTGTTATTTTGCTTAGCAGTACTGATGGTAAGCTGCTATGTTTAGACGGATGCTTCACATAAGCCTACATTGTAATCACCATTCTTGCCATACATTTTTATAATGTCTCTTGTGTTATTAAAAAATGTCGACATAAAAGGCATTGTAATATGACAGACAGAGAAGTATAACAACAGGTTGGTTGTAGGTAATAATCTGAGTTGTGGATGACTGGATTCTGAATCATCAGGAGTTACATTTCATATCACTGCATGCACATGTCTTAGCTGTGATAGCTAATTGTGCTTTTGAAGAATTTTACAATAAAATAAATTAATATGAATTAAAAAATGTTCACTAAAGCTTACTTATGTGTTATTTAATTAAAATAATTCAGACAAAAAAAAAAAAACTTTTGCTTATGTCTGGCTTGATAACTGGGATAGTGAAACAGTGCAAGATGTGTGTGTGTGTGTGTGTGTGTGTGTGTGTGTGTGTGTGTGTGTGTGTGTGTGTGTGTGTGTGTGTGTGTGTGTGTGTGTGCATGCGTGCGTGCATGTGTTATATACTTAAATAGTTGAGAGCAAAGACGGGCAGTATTTATTTTAGTTTTATTTATTTATTTATTTGCAGTTTGTTTACCAGGAAAGTCCATTGGACTAAAATGAGCCCATTTTCTATGGAACCCCAGGGAGAAAAGCTCCATGCACAGTTTTACAATTTGCAATTAATACATAGTTTAAAAAATATAAAACAAAATGATTTACAAAAATAGTAACAAAAACAGTGGAATGTGCTATGGCAAAGCATTGAAAGGAACTATATAAATGTCGACTTGACATTATAGTAGCAGGAGAAGTTTATGTGATGAGCCTTAACAAGGCATGCGTTGTTAGGAGGTATAAAAATAACAATATAAAATAACAAGGCTACCAAGTACCACGTTTTTAAGACATGATAGGGGAAAAGTAGAAGTGACAAAGAATAAGGTAGTTGAACGTAGTGGAATTGAAGTCATAGGGTGAGTTCAGAGAAAGACAGTGGTGATGTAAGAAGAGATGAAGTGGGGTAAGAGGCCGAGCATTCCCGCCGAGACGAGAGATAGGAGTGGAGCGAGGCCTTAATGCCGAATGTGTGCAGGAAGTGAAGTCCATAGTCGTGCTAGGGAGAATGATAGTAGAAGTGTGCAGGAAGTGAAGTCTATAGTCGTGCTCGGGAGAATGATAGTAGAAGTGTGCAGGAAGTGAATTCCATAGTCGTGCTCGGGAGAATGATAGATAAGTGTGGATCTGTACACATTGAGGAGGTTCTGATTGTTGGACCTGCGTAGTCTGTCAGGCTGATGCATTTTGAGAGAGGAAGAGAGCATACCTCTCAACCTGGGAAGATTAAAGATCTGGACAAAGGTCTATGAAAAATAGGTACAAATCTTATGCTGATTAACATAAAACCTGCAGACATAATTATGCAACCCTGCCCATTCCAATGGAATTGTGGGATACCAACTTTCAAATGCAAATTGAACAGACAACCAAAAAATGCCCCCCCCCCCCCGTGTCCCCCTGCAGCCATTCCAATGTCCCGTTACTTGGCTATTTCACCCCATTTACCATAAACACTGTAATGTGCATACTGCTTTGCTTCTACAATGATTATTTGGATTTTATTTCACATTTTATACCACAAATACTAATAGATGTCTGCTAAATAAAGGAATACAGTCTCACAATGAAAACAGACTTAGCATTAAATCTTCTCCGTCCTTGAAACTTAAGTTACTTATTAAATAAAATTAAGAAGAAGAAAAAAACATAGCAATGCAAGCAAAAATTAAATTCAAGGTTAGTAAACAACTATTAACTAATCAGGCTTAGTAAACAACTGTAACTAAAAGTATCTTCAAGAAATAAAAATTAAAAAAGCCATGTTTTGTATAATTCAGTTCAGCATTCTGACCTGGTTAATTGCCCTTCATTGTAACAAATATATGCCAGCTTGATGGTGGAATAAAAAACTTACATAATCTACATATTTCTTTTTGGTAATATCTGTAATAAAGCTGCAGTAAGCATGTGTGAAGAAGACTAGTTTGACCCTTATTGATCGTTTACTAAGCAGATGAATAAGTCATGAAGTGGGCCACAAGTGCAATCATAAATACAGTAGATGTAACTACGATTTAGTGTAGTCAGTCAACCAGCCTATTAATTGTGGGAGAAAAAGGAGTACTCAGAGAAAAAACATGCAGACCCAGGAAGTGAATATTAATTCTATGTAGACAGTAACCAGAAGACACCATACTAGTCTTGCAGTATAAACTTTCATTCGTAAGGTGGCTCCTCATAAGAGAGGGTATGAAGTTTCAACATTTGGGACAAAAGACCAGAAAAGCTTTAGACCAGCACTCCAGAGGAAGATTGGTTAAAGCACAAAAGGACATATTGAATTACATTGTTTGGGAGGCTGGCCTAATGGTTAAGGTGTTTGCCTTACAAACACAAGGTGCAGGGTTTGAGGCTCACAAGGGATAATTGGCTAGGCTTAAAATGGCTCACAAGGCCAGTTAGCTTAGTACTAATCTATGAACCTATATACAGTTGAGTTCAGGAATCTTGAAGAAATGCACTATGTTGGAGGCTATAATTTTTAAAATTATTGTGCAAATATGAATAGGCAAAAGGAAGTCACCCTGCCTTTTGAAGGGTAATGCACTGTTGTTCCATCTTTGGTGAGTTGATCAAGAAATGGCAGACATTGTATAAGGCAATCTGATGTGAAATCTGTTGGTGTTAACCAACCTTACAATAACCAGTGTATATTCCTGCATGTGGGTGACATTCCTTTGCTTGATTCGATCCTGGCTTCTTCTACGAGAAGTTTGTAGTCTGTAGCAGCTACCAAAGAGGGTCTGTGTTTTGGCAGTGGTCTACCAAATGCATATTGTGAATAGAAGTGAAGAATCGAACCAGAGAGTAATAATTAGTATTTGACATGCCATTTCCTCTACCAGTGGAGATAAAATTCTCCAGTGTGATTGCTCCAAACAGATCTGAATCAAAAACCTCATAAAGTGTTTCTGAGAAAAAAATCAGATAGCCGTGGAGCTGACTTCATCTACATAAAGCATTATTTTGCTGACTAGAAATCGATAGCTAAAGTTATTTATAAGTAAGTGTGCACAAGTGGTCCGAAGAAATGTCCTTCAGGAACAGCAAACTGTACAGATTGCAGATGAGATAGAAAAGGTTGTCCAACCATCACCTTATAAGATCCAGGTAACTGGAAAACATCCCAATACAGTGTTTAGTCCATATGGGGTTATCTTATAAGGAAGACACTAATAGTAAATGGCTTGCAGAGATTAATTAAAAAACACCGCCCTTTTTAGATCCCATTATCCCTGACTAAAGCCATGCTATAGTTTCAGCCTATTTGCCCACTGTCTTTAACTGTTTGAAACCTTTCAACTTTAACGTATTTGAAGTCTGGGATACAGTGAGGATATTTGGAACCACACACCAACTATCATTAATAGAATATAGCCCCCCTCCCCTCCCACCCTATCCTAGACAATGTATGTTTCTGGAAAACATATTTTCAATGATGCAAAAAAAAATGAATTGGATGGCTACATTTTTAGTTATTTTCCTGTAACTTCAGAATCCTTTAAATTATTTTCTTATGCCCTTCTTAAGGAATATTTTGCACCTGGCTGGGTGCAAGACATCCAGTTCCATACACAATGCACTGCTTCCCAGTACTTGCTGTTGCATGTGTACTGTGGCAGCATTTTTTGTATACACTACATATCACCACAGCTCTTGGGCAGATGTACTAGCATTATCCTCACACACCTAGTCCTGGGTTTCATGACCGCACACCTCACAGATGCAAAACAGACGTATTAAACCAAAATTAGCTAGGTGCAAAGTTTTGACCTTGGCATACAAATAAACAGATCAGTTAGAACCTTGAAGAGTTCTGCTGCTGCATGTTAAGCTGGTTGATGTGGCAGTCCACAGAGGCTAAGCGATACTGTGGCAGTCTACCTAAAATGATGCATTTATTTTAAATATGTTAATGCCTACATTCTCCTGAAGTGTTTGAAATGAGGTTCTTGGGGATATGTCTATCCTATTATTTATTTAATTTATTTATTTAACATTTGTTTACTGGGAAAGTCCGACTTAGAACAAAGCCAATTTTCAGTGGAGACCCGGGGAGAATCTCTCTAGATGCATGTCTTTGTATGTGGGAGTAAACCGGAAGACCCGAAGGAAACCCACACAAATGTAGGGAGGACATGCAGACTCCACACAGAAGGCACCCCAGCCAAGTATCGAACTGGAGAACCACTTGCTGTGAGGTAACAATGCTACCGCTGCACCACTGCGCCATCCAATTGTAGTTAAACACGAATTAAACCAAACTCTATTTTACAGGGCTAACCGGAGTATCTGTACTGCATAGGATAACTTGCGAAATAAAACTGAATTACTAAATCCCACAAGTCCCAAATTCAGTAAATAAATACAAAGCGCCAATGCGTATTTAGCTGCTTCACTAGTATATGTTTAGATCATGAGTTTGCATGCAGTGGCGATGGATGAACGACTGAAGGAGATTCCCAAATGGAATCTGTACTGTATTTTAGGCAGTAAACTGAAATAAGCAGTTAAAACCCACATCCCATAAGTAAAGAGATTGTCTGCATTATTTTTGTCAATAAGCCAGTTTCGTCACTTTTCAGCAAGTCAGGAAAAGGGGAAGAACAAACACCCCAGAGAAGCGGGTCATATGGCAGACATTAGAAAGGATGAATATAAGTAATGTAACATTTAAGCAACCTGTATTTTCACCACATTAAGTGTAAGCAGCAGAGTGCACATAATCATTGCCTGGCACCAAACAAAGCTCAGCAGCCGTGTTCTGCCATAACTGTTATTTCACACTCTTGTGTCTGAAGCAATCGGGATAATCCTTGATTGGGAAATAGTGCGCGCGCATGCACACACACACACACACACACACACACACACACACACACACACACAATGAAAGCAACGATAAATGCAGGTTGAATATACAGTTCTACTATGTGCACACAGTCTTTCTCAGCCAGCAGACAGTGGACTTAAAAATGCACAAGCGAACTAAAACTAAATTGAATGCCATGGATGGTGGACTTAATGCAGCAACTGCTGAATTAGAGTTGGGAGTTATAATGCCATAAATAGTACATACACAACAATGAACACACAGTATCTTGAGTGGCCAGGCCACCAGATAAATAAAATAATGCAATGTGGGTGCCGCACAATAAATAATAACAGTTGTTCTTACCTGGAGAACTCTGTGTCTCTGCAAAATTTAAATTATGCTGCCTGGCACCTGCCATAGCTGTTATATTCCTCCCTATTCCCTCCGAGTCCAAATGGCAGTAGCTGATGTCATCACACATGCCCATATAGGCTGATGATGCGTGGTGACATCAGACAAAAATTTAAAGTAGTAACAACTGACAATACAAATAAAAAACAAAAAACCCCAGGAAATTCGGAAATTAAGGGGGCCACTCTAGAATTCATGGTACCCCAATATTTTGCCCTAAAAACAGTAAATACCATGGAATTTGGTATGGTTGAGAGGTCTGGAGGAGGAGGAGGGGCAATTTAATGGTTTAAAGATGAGATTATGGGCATTAGAGAGTTGAATGTAAGAGAGATAGTTGGGGAGTTCCAGCCATTTTAAGGAGTGGAGAGCGTTGCAGTGGTCAGAGGAGGATTTCGATCCGGTAGCAAACTTAGAGATTTTATTGTAGCTGGATGACAGTTTTGACTTTAGGGTGGATTGCAGGTTAGTAAGGAGAGGGGCTCCATACAAGAGGGTGGGAGTAAGATAGATGGTATTGAGGATATGCTTGGTTGAGGGGGTAAGGCAATGACTGTGACGATATAGTATTCCAAGCTTTTGATGGGGCGACCACGGTGGTGCAGTGGTTAGCATTGCCACCTCACGGCAAGAAGTTCACCGGTTCGATCCTTGGCTGGGGTGCCTTCTGTGCAGACTCTGCATGTCTTCCCGTTGGTCGCGTGGGTTTCCTCTGGGTGCTCCGGTTTCCTCCCACATCCCAAAGACATGCTGCAGGTGGACTGGACACTCTAAATTGGCCCTAGGTGTGAGTGTGTGCATGTGTGTGCCTTCTGTGGAAGGTTGGGCGCGGGGCTGGCAACTCGACACCATAAAACTCCGCTGCCAATCATGAGTGGACAAGGTGATCCACTGTGGCGACCCCTAACCAGGAAAAGCCGAAAGAAGAAGAAGAAGTTTGCAGATGAATATTGAATTTTAGCTGTTAGTCAATAAGGACACCTGGAAGCTTTGTATGAGGGACTATTTCTATGGGGGTCATGTTTTGGCTGACTATATATTAAGAGTTTTTGTTTGTTTTGGTGTGTTGAGATGGGGTAGATGTCATGATTTTAGATTTAGATGCATTAAGAGCTAGGTGATTGTTCAACATCCAAGACGCAGTGCAAGAGAAGGCATCTTGAGTTAATTTCATAAGTTTGGGGAGAGATTCAGCAGAGCTGATAATGGTAGAGTCGTCGGCATATTGGACAAGTTTAGCATTTGAGATACACTGATGAAAGTCATTAATGAAGATGTTAAATAGTAAGGGACCTAGTATGGCATGCCTATCAGGGTGTAAAGGAAGGAAGAGTTACAGTTTTTCCACTTGACAGCTTGTTGTCTACCAGAGAGGTAACTAGAAAAACCAACTGATGGAAGAAGGGGAAAGATTGTGATGAGAGAGCTTAGGCAATAGGAGGTTATGTGAAACAGTATCGAAAGCCTTAGGTAAGTTTAGGAGAAGAGTAGTTACAATATTGCTAGAGTCACGGGTGAGGTTTATGATTTCAAGGAAGGAGAGAAGGGCAGTAGTGGTACTGTGTCCCGGTCTAAATCCATGTTGTGTGGGAGTCAGCAGTTGATTGTCTAAGAGATAGGGTAAGAGTTGCAGGTGAATAGATTTTTCAAGTATTTTAGAGATAGGAGACAGGATAGCTATAGGACAGAAATTGGAGATATCAGTGTATTTTTCAAGTATTTTAGAGATAGGGGACAGGATAGCTATAGGACAGAAATTGGAGATATCAGTGTTGTTGCCCCCTTTGTGAAGGGGAATGATGAAGGCTTTTTTCCAGAGGAGAGGTAAACAGGATTCTTAGATTGAACGATTTATTAGGATGCAGATGGGATTAGCTATACCATCGGCAGCTAGTTTGAGGAAGTTAGATGGCAGATTATCTGGGGCATTTGAACAAGGATTTAGTTTTTGTAGGAGTTTTTTTATGGTAGTGGTAGGAACAGATTTGATAGAAAAGGTGGGGTGAGTAGAACTGTTGTCAGAGGGGGTAGAGTTGTTGGTGTGGGTTGGGGTCAGAACTGATGCACTAGTTGGGAAAGAGGTAGTGAGTTTGGCTATTGAGTCTATGCAGAAGGGGTTAAATTGGGTAGCTAGGGAAACATCAGAAGAGTTAGGATCTGGGCAGAGGTTGTCTTTTTTGTCAGAGGAGAGGAGGACAGAGATACTGTTCCAGAACTTCTTGAGGTTTGATTTGTGATTGTTTTGAAGTTTGGAGTAATAGGATTTTTGGTCAGTAGCAATTTTACTTTATTACAAAGTTGTTTGTATTCAGTCAGGGAGTCGGGCGTTTATATATTTTTGGTAGTGTTTCCATGATTTGTCTGTGAGGTGCATGAGGGTTTTAGTTTCTTTAGTTAGCCAGGGAACAGTTTTGGATGTAAACCTTTGAGTTCTAAGGGGAGCAAAGCAGTTTAGTAGGTTGCGGAATGTAGTACTGAAGTTAGTGACAGCATTGTCTAAAGGAAGGGTTTTTAGGGGGGACCAATTCATGTGTTTTAGTGAGTTGGAGAAGGTTTGAGGGTCAACATTTTTCAGGGTATGGGTTGAGATATAGCTGTGATGTAGATGGAGGGAGGAAGGTGAATGATGTGCAAAGGCAGAAAGATGATCACTGAGGGAGTCAGGTAGGGTACCGCTATCTGAGATAATGTTGGGATGGGAAACTAATATCCAGTCCAGAATACTGCTGTAGTGTTATTACAGTAATGCCTGTAATGTAGTACTATGAATATTTCTAAGAATTTAGCACAGTTCTGTGTCAGGTTGAAATAGAGTAAAGTTATATTTTTATGGTACTGCACTGCACTTCCCTAAGAAAGCTGGAGCTTATCAAAGGT
Source organism: Protopterus annectens (assembly GCF_019279795.1). Classification (NCBI taxonomy): domain Eukaryota; kingdom Metazoa; phylum Chordata; order Ceratodontiformes; family Protopteridae; genus Protopterus; species Protopterus annectens. The sequence goes on along the minus strand of NC_056729.1, from coordinate 1,646,308,316 downwards.
CTTTAGTACGCTAGAGAGAAACTACTCCTGACTTGAATACCACTTTACCTCATGATGCTAGCACATGTATGCACATACTCACTCACGCATAGATTCATAGGTGTGTACTAGACTAATGGCCCTGGGACCTTTACAAGCCTAGCCCATAGAATTACCCTGGCATTGTGCCACCCGACATTAGTTCCCAGTGCCTATGTCGGGTAGAGCCAGATGGCATGGACATTTCTGGGCAGTTTGCCATTTCATCTACTTCATGCCTTTAGGATGTGGCAGCAAAGTACAGCGGCCTACAAAAAACACATATAGGTTTACAGGAGGTTACTAGGCTAATGGCCCTGGGGCCTTTACAAGCCTAGCCATGTAAAAACCTGAACACCTTTATTGACCAAGTTTAGATGGTCATTGTTAGCAGAGTGATACTGTGATCAGTATCAACTGCCCCTGTCTTTGATGGATATGGGAGACACCCCCAGGAAGAATTTACAGTTATCCATCCAGTTGTCAAGGTTGCACTTGAATAGGGTCATTGAGGAGCTCTGCTTCACATGGAGTGGGAGCTTATTCCAGAGAAGCGGTAATCGCTGGGTGATATATCTGTCTCTCTAGCATGTTATGTTGATGTCACAGGCTAGGTTGAGATCTCTGGAGTGAGTTATTCTTGTCCCATTTCATTTGTGGATGTGCAGCAATTCCATTAGGGTAGGGTCCGATTCTGCTCTGTAGGCCAGGCAATGGTCACCTCTCCATAACCTGCATGATACACAGTATGGTGATAGGGCTTATGTCATGTTTTGGAGGCCCTGGATTCCCTTGCTGAGAATCCTCTGTGGTCTATCCAGTTACTGCAGGTGGCTGGTAAGGTACATACAGAAAGGAGCATTGTACTTGGTTAATGGTCTGATAAGGGTCAAGTACAGTGGAGCTATAACCACCCTCGTCTTGGATGCAGTGCCCCTATTTTTGCGATGCACAATGTAGAATTCTTTTCTTACCATTACAAACACATGTTGATCGAAGTTTAGATTGCTATCAAGCTGTGTTCCCAAGTCACATACCACTGAGTTTGCACTTAGAGGGCTGCTATCTATATCATAATTAGCAGAGGCTACTTCTTTGCCAAAGGTGACAATGAGGCATTTTTTTGCGTTAAGTTTTAGTCCATGAGTTTGGCACCAGTGATTTGTCTGCGTCTATGCTTTCTGTACTATGTTAACATCATTAAGGGACTATATGATTGTGCCCAGTTTGCAGTCATCTGCAAACTTGGTAAGCCACAGGCCATCTACCTTCACCTGGACTTCAGAGAAATAGATTCCAAACAGTAGAGGGCTCAGCAAAATCTTTGCGGTACCCTGCTGGTAACTGCTGTACTGATGGAGATGGACTCTCCAGCTTTTACAGTGTGCGTTCTGTCAGTGAGCCAGTTTGTACCCATCTAGTAATTTATGTGATTTATGGCTTGATCCCAAGCTGGCAGAGCTTCTCCACAATACTCAAATGTAGGATTGTGTCAAAAGCCTTATCTAAACCAAGATAGGTGGTATGCACCGTTTTACCCTCATCCAGGGATTTTATGACCTTCTCAAAGAAGTCCACCAAATTTAATAAGCAAGATCTACCCTTGATGAAACCAAAGTAGGTTGGGTCAAGAGTTGGAATTTCACCTACGTCCTTGTGGGTAAGGTCCATGATGATTCTTTCCAAGACCTTGCAGATAAGGCTGGTTAGGGTCGATTGTTCCCAGAGTCAGTTGATGGACCTTCTTTCTGCAAGGTGATTACTGTTGTTGTTATCCACTTTGCTGGGACAAAGCCAGTTTTCAGGCTATGGTTAAAGAGAGTGCTGAAGTGTTCTGCTAGGTCTTGTTTTCGATTGTTGAATAGGCAACCTGGGATGTTATCTAGTCACATAGAGGCTGTTTTTTTGGCCTTAGAGAGAGCTTGTATGACCTTTTCTTTGGAGATACTCAGTAGAGTACTGGTGTTGGGAATGATATTGACTATGTCAGGTGGGGACAGGAGAGTGAAGTTATCTCCAAATCTGTTGGCTACCAGGTTGGCAATTTCCTTAGGGTCGCTGTGAGTGTCACCGTTTACTATAAGTTCGGCACACAGCTGGGCATTCCATCTTAGGTTACGGACATAGCTAAAGAATGCCTTGTGATTGTCTTTCGCTAGGAATGCCAATTTAGACCCATAGCTAGCCTCAGAGGACTTAACAAGATATCTGATTTGCTTGTTCAAGCTGTGGAAGGTATTGTTCCTCTGTTGGGTTAGTTCCCTCCTGTTCTTAGATATATGTTTCTCTCTTTTGTTGTATAACTTATTTATACTTACAGTCCACCAGGGTGGCTTGATTTTTTTCGAGGTGACCTGCTTTTGTTCCTGTTAGCTACAGCCACATCAATGCATTCGCTTAAGTGGCTATATAAGGCATTTGTGTATTTGTCTGCATAGGAGACATTGTTGTATATGTTGGCAGGGGCTTAGGAACACTCTGTACCATCACTTATTAGGCAATAGTTTGCTTTGCAGAAACCTTTCAGTTTTTTTTTTTTATACTCCTGTGGGGGTATCGGACTTGCTCTTTACTTCAAATGAGACAGATTTATGGTCTGACCTTACTAGGGAGGGAAACAAGCAGGGGGTAGTGCAGTGACCCCCCCCCATGTTGGTGAGCAATAGGTCAAGGACATTTGATCCCCTTATGGATGTCTGGACCAACTGGTCCAGGGCATTTAAATTAACAAAGTCCAAGAACCTCATAGCAATTGTGTTTGTGCTCATGTATGTCTCCCAATCGATGGAGAGATAGTTGAAATCTACCATGACCAAGGATGCTTGGCTGTATGTAGAGTGACTCTAGCAAGTCCAGGTAGGTGGTGTGAATATAAGAAGGGCATGGAGACTCTACACAGAAAACACTTCATGCAGGAATCAAACTTTAAAACCAAAAGCTATGGAGCGGCAGTATTAATTGCTATATCACTGGGACCTGGTAGTAATGCAGATGAAGAGAAATCACACACAGTTTAAGTATATCTATGTGTATGTATATATATATATATATATATATATATATATGTGTATATCTATGTATATATATATATATATATATATATATGTGTATATCTATGTATATATATATATATATATATATATATGTGTATATCTATGTATATATATATATATATATATATATATATATATATATATATATATATATAAATATATATATATATATATATATATATATATATATATATATATATATATATATATCTATGTGTGTATATATATATACATATATATATATATATATATATATATATATATATATATATATATATATATATATATATATATATATATATATATATATATATATATATATATATATATATATATATATATATATATATATATATATATATATATATATATATATATATATATATATATATATATATATATATATATATATATATATATATATATATATATATATATATATATATATATATATATATATATATATATATATATATATATATATATATATATATATATATATATATATATATATATATATATATATATATATATATATATATATATATATATATATATATATATATATATATATATATGTATATATATATATATATATATATATATATATATATATATATATATATATATATATATATATATATATATATATATATATATATATATATATATATATATATATATATATATATATATATATATATATATATATATATATATATATATATATATATATATATATATATATATATATATATATATATATATATATATATATATATATATATATATATATATATATATATATGTATATATATATATATATATATATATATATATATATATATATATATATATACATAGATATATATATATATATATATATATATATGTATATATATATATGTATATATATATATATATATATATATATATGTATATATATATATATATCTATGTATATATATATGTATGTATATATATCTATGTATATATATATGTATGTATCTATGTATATATATATATATATATATGTATATATATATATATATATATATATATATATATATATATATATATATATATAAGCTGAGCAACAGTCACAAAACCTATGGTCACATGAAATGAAAAGCAAAGTAGTGCAGGGTAAGATGCAGTGTCCATTTAATTATGTACTTCAAAGCATAAACTACAAGAAAAAGCAATCCCAGCTAGGATTTTCACTGTGTGATACCTTAAACCTCCTGGAATAGAGGTCCATGGGATATATGCAAATGACCTTTAAGGACATCAAGTGTTTCAGCTATATAGTTTCTGAATTTTCATGACTTTTTACATTTTGATTTTTTAAGTATTTATGGATAGATTCAGGCCAACACAGCCAAACACCACGTGGTGGCCAAGGACTTTTGTGGTACCCCAAAATGAAAGCACCTGGAAACCAATTTTATGCCTTTCAGTTCTCAGTTTATTTCTCCTAGTTCCAAAGTTCAAAATGTTAACATTTTTCCTTATCTTCCTTCCAAGGCTTTCCTAGCCACTAGACCTTATGGATTCGTATCTTCACATCAATATTGATAAAGACCACTGCTGTTATTTAAGATTTTTTGCTTTTGGGTTACACTTTCAGATTATATCTTTACCATTTGGCTTCTCTTCTGCTTCAAAAAATCTTTGGTTCCAGTCAGAAAATTTACATCCACCACTACCTGAACTATTGCCTCCTTCTGGTAACTTCCATCCAAGACATTCTGGTATTCATTCAGTTCTTCATGAATTTATTCTGCATTCTAGGTTTCTTGTTAAGTTTACAATCTGGAGCATTCTCACAGGTTAGTCTTTCTAGGATGCCTTCTAGACAGCTTTCCGATGATAGCTAAACTCGTTTCAGAGAAATATTCTTTCTACTATCACCCAGAACAGTTCCACAGCAAGAGTATTCTTCAGAATTCTTGATTACCTGGCTTCATCCACCCTTATGATTCCTTTAGCCATATTTCACATGGGGAAAATTCAGTGGGTTCTTAAGTCAGTCTAGACACACCACCAACATCCTATGCACCACACCCCCATTCCAGTCCAACATTTAATCAAAAAGAGAAATCTTCCAGTGGGCTAATCAAGTCAAACAGAAGCCTGTTCTCCCACATTCTCCCCCCATTTCTATTCTAGCAATTACAACAGACTCCATGGAGTTTTTTGGGAGGGGCCAATTTCTCAGATCATCAAAGTCCAAGGCATGTGGAAGTCTCATTTCAGGTACAGACACTTAAACCTCAAGTAAATAATGGCACTGAAAAAAGCTATCAAAACAGTGAATCAACCATGGACACCTGGATCAGTGTTAGTGATAAGAGACAACACCACACTTATATAGTATGTGATGGCTGTGCACTGGCCAAGTAATCAAGGAGCCTCAATCCTCACCACTAACACCAGTGAGGGGCATCCACATTGGGAGGATAACAAGTACACACACAGTAAAATACAATTATCCTTAAGCGCACTCAGAGATCACACTCAGTCTGTGGCTGGTTTCTCCCTTTCTCTCCAGATCCCCAATAAAACTCCCTACTGGCACAGCTATAGGGTACAGATCTCAGCTTAGTTGTCAAGCCAAAACCTCCAGCACCCTCTCTGTCCAACCAGTGCTTCATGTCCTTGCCCAAGTAGTTGATGCACACACTTTGAGATATGAATTATATACAAACACACAGACACTCCAGGGGAAGGCTGGCACAGGTTTTTCAACTATGCCCACTTCTGCCCAGACTACACAATAATACCGACTGCCACCAATCACCCTTATCAGCTATTTTAAAGGCCCTTGCCAAAGGGTGTCCAGTTTTACTGTGCAATGTTATTATTATCCAATTGGTATGTGTGATTAAGACTTGAAGGCTATTTAGGAGTGGCCTATGCAGTGTCACCAAATACATGCAAGTACTCTTAAGAACTTAAATATCTCTAGATACAAACCAGCCACAGTTAAAAGATTTAAAATATTTAATAATAAATAATAAAAACACAAGACACTACTCCTCAATTCAACACAGTGATAACGAAGAGTTTAGAAATCACAGGAAAATACTTTAAAACAATATTGTAGGACAGTCTGACATAAATATAGAAAACAGCTAGACTAATCTGGCTATATTTCTATCTATTTCTAAGAGAAATACTAAGCTCTAAATAACTTTACTTACAGAGCAAGGCACAGTGCTGGTGAGTTGTTAACAGGTCTGAAGACAAATACAAAATGCCATCCTTACTATCTGAGATAGCCCTTAAATTGATAATACACATTACTGCTGAGTCATTTCAGATTACATCATTCTTGTTACCTCTACTTAAGCTCCAGGGCTCACAGAACTTAAAATGTAACATTTCTTTTTGTAATCTGCACCTGCCAGGAAGTCACAGCAATAAAAGACACTTTACAACAATAGAAACAGTTCCTAGCTGCAGGCATCCTGTCTCCGAGCTTGAGATCAAACAGTTGTAAAATCCTTTACTTACAGCTTTCTTCCAGCAGGGTGCAGTGTGGCTAAATTTTTGAAGCTCAGAACATAACACAGTTTGCTTACATCTGTGAAACCAGCCTGTGGATCATATTAATATTTGCAATAACATAGAATTATTTATAAAATTCTGTCTGGCTGGGCTGGCAGCCCCTCAGTTTTTCACATAGTGCATAAACAAATAATGGAGGATGATAACCCCCCCCCCCCCCATCCATCCATGCAGTGCAGGCTAGCCTTGGTAGTCTGGGAGCTGGCAACTCAGCACAATCTCATCCTACAAGTAAGTTCCATTCCAACAGAGCAGAACACAGTAGCAGAACTGAGCAGATCCAGGACAGGCACTCATGAGTCGATGTTATTCCCAGATGTCTACCAGGAAATTGTCGATGCATAGAGAACTCACAAAGTACATCTGTTTGCCTCCTATAACAACAGACTGTTGCAACAGTTCAGTGCCAGGATACCTTGCAAAAAGGCCTGGAAAACAAATGCATTTTCTTTCCCATGGTTAGAAATATTCCTTTATTCCTCTCCTATTTCCACTGATAACCATATGCTTACTAAGGATAAAGAAGGACTCTCCAAACATATTTTTGGTAAATCTGTTTTGCTCCAAACAACACGGGTTCTTTTTTTCTTATACATCTAGCCAGTGACAGTTACCAAAAACCTCCGCAGATATGGATCTAGTCACACAGGGCAAGGGATATCTTATCCACCCCAACACTTTCCTTCCTTATCACTGTTGCAGTATTAGTCACATATGGGATCTCCTACAAAGGGTAGCCCAACATCCAGCTATTGTACCAAAGCCTTCATATCCTCCCAGCATTGTACATCAGGCTTATGCTCCCCATGCAGGTACAGGGTAGGTGAAGGGCATAAAGGTGACATACACATTCTCAATACTCCAAACTTCTTTGCTGCCAATCTGAATGCCACTGTTGAACATTGGTCTGAAGGCCCTTCAGTGAGTTGGCTTATACTGAACCATTTCCACATAAGTGTCCCATTGAGGTTCATATCATCCAGGAAGGAAAAATGTCAGTGTGTGTGGCAGATTCCTCAGAAATATCATCACAAGAAATGTTTGTTCTGCTGAGGTGCTTCACATGCTCATACCCAGTGTACCATTTGTCAGGCATTTGTTATGAAAACTGCTCACAGACATCTGTCTTCTTTGTTCATCTACCTTGAGAGCCAGCATCTCAAATTTTTGACCCAGGCTATCTTGGCTGACTCCACCTTCCCCGAGCTCCAGTCATTTCTCAAAAAGAAGACTAAAAAAAGTCTGTATCTGCTAATGTCTTGCCTCAGTTGGACATCTCTCTCTTAATCTGGATGAAGACCCCGAATACCACCCATTACCAACATTGGTTTCCCTTGCCGTAACTCTGTCAAAGGCCAGCATAGAACTAGGTTCTCGCACATCCTCTGAGGCTGTGCAAACCTACGCGATGGTCACTGAGAGGAACCATGGCTGATAATTTCCAAAGGGTCTTGGGGGATTCCCCAGATTCTTGTCAGGTAAGATGCTCCTGGTGCCCTTGTAGAATCTAGGCATGGTTCTCAGCCCCCTAAGTTGGACAAAGCTGACATCTCTTTAAAAAAGAATAAGAAGACTACACATATTCCTTCCATTGCTAAGGATCCTCAGTGGGGATGGCAGGATTTTACCCAGGGTTTGTTGAGTGCCTTGATGGTCTTCAAACTCCCTAATGGATTATCTGTTCCTGCTTCTCCTTGGTCTTCTATTCCAGCCAAAAGTACTAGAGAATCTAATTCCTTGGATGATGAGGTAGATTCAGGAGAAGAATCCTTGGCCTGAGGGATGTTATATAAATTTTTCTTTCTCTTATCTCCAAATTTCAGAGAAACTATCCCTCTAAGTATGCCTTTGTTTGTAGGCAACCTTGTCAGCCTTCTAAGGGGAAAAAGTTTATTAAATTCATGTTTTCTGATAAACCTACCGAGACTTCTGTGGCTCAAAAGGCCCCTTTTCAGGACAAATTTGCATTAATCTGACATATTTTCTCCCCCTCTCCTTGGCCAGGTTCCCCTGTTTCTCAGGCTTTTCTTGTTTCTCTCTATCTGGCAAAAGATTACTTCAGACACCATTACCTGTCATGATTATTTTATGGTATAGAAATCCATCATCCCTTCTTAGATCTTCCACACCCTGCTCCACACTGATTTTCTCACTTTTCTGTGGTCTTACATGATCTATTGGATCAGAGAAACATCCAGCACATTCTAGAATCCCAACAAGGAACAGGATTTTACTCCAGAATGTTCCTCATTCCCATAAATGAGGGGTTATGGAAACCTGTCTTAGACCCATCCTTTCTCAACACCTTTCAATTTTTTTTTTCTTTCTGGATGTTTTCTCACTGTTTCCCTACATACTTCCATAGGCATTTCTGGTCAGACTAGACCCAAAGGATGCCTATCCTCATATTTCCATTCATCCTCTCTTCAAGAAGTTTTTACAGTTCTCTGTTTCTTCCTCTCATTTTCAGTTCTCTGCTTTGCCCTTTGGTCTATCTATGGTCCCAAGGGTATTCACCAAATGTCTGGCCTCTGTCACAGCCTTTTGCAGGCTTCAGGGAATGCAGATATTCCCATGTCTGGAGGAACTGCTTATTCAGACTCTCTCCCAATCCAGGCTTCTTCAGGATCTGCACTTCACCATGTTCCTCCTGAGCAGTCTCGTATTCACCATCATTGCCAAATTGTCAGTTATGACTCCTTCTCAAGACCACATTTTTTTGGGTTGCAGATTCCAAGCCATTCCAATGCTGGCCTCTATTCCTTCTCCCAAGGTTCTGTATCTGGTACCCTACTTCCAGCCTCTACCTCCACTTTCACTCATTCTTAAAAGGGAATTTCTCAGAGCCTTGGGGTTTATGGCATCTACCATCCCCATGCTTCCCTCTGCCAAGCTTCATATGAGGAAGCTTCAGTGGTGTCTAAAGATACAGTAGATTGGCTCCAGGATTGTCATCCTCTAAAGTTTCCATTTCCTCTATTACCTTATCTCAGACCTGAGTTTCATTGTTGGATTTAACAGATCTCCCTCAGTCCAGGGCTGCCTTGTCAGACTCCAGTCCCTACTCATGAGCTGTTCACAGATGCTTCTGATCTGTAGTCAGGATCCACTTCCAACAGTCTCAGAGTTCAGGATCTGTGGAACCTTCAACAGCAGTTGGACCACATCAGCGTAAAGGAGATGAAGGAGCTCATTCTTGCAGTACAGGCCTTCCATTTTCTTTGGTCTCCAGGCCCTTTGAAGGTCTTTACAGACAGCACCATAGTCATGTGGTACATCAACAAACGGAGGGGCACAAGGTCTTATCTTCTATGCACACTAGCCCTCCAGGCCTGGTACTTTGGCATCCACCATCAGATAACCTTACAGGTAGTCTACATCCCATCAGAACTCAACCTTGTGGCAAACTCTCTGAGCAGGTCCAGGACACAACCTTATGAATGGATGTATCACAAAGAATTGTTTCCAAACATAGTACATTAGTGCGGTTTTCCTCAAGTGGATCTTTTTGCCTCCCCTTTGACCATGTAGCTTCCTCAATTCTATTCTAGAATGCAAGTCCTCTGACTTGGAACGTGGATGCCATGTTCTTTTCTTGGAAGTGGATATTCCTCTAAGCTTACCGTCTTCTTCCTCTGCGTCAGAGGGGCCTGCACAAGATCATGAAGTACTCCTCCAGAATCTTGCTGGTGACTCCCTTTTGACCCAGACAGCACTGGTTCACCCTTCTTTTTCACCCTGATGGGGGTAATCATCACAAGTTACCTAACCAGATGGATCTTCTCACACAAGACACGGGGTCTTTCATTCACCCTCACTTGTCCAGTCTTCAATTGACAGTTTGGGTGACTCCACGTTTCTGAGGACATTCTTAGGGTTTTGCAGGAGACCAGGAAACCCAGTACTTGAAAATCCTGCATGGTTAAATGGAAGAAATGTTCTGCTTGTTGTCTCAAGCATCAACAGGATCCCTTTTCAGTGGGGGTCCCTTTGGTCGGTTCTTACTTGTGTGAACTGCTCCATGTTGACCTAGCATATTCTTCTATTAAAGCTCACTTGTCAGCAATCTTTGCTTGTCTGCCCATGAATCCACAATTGGCCTCTCATTTTGAGGTCAAACAATTCCTTAAAGGTGTCCTTCATATCACTCACCCCGAAAAAATTATTCCTCACTCTTGGGACCTCAGTTTTGTCCTTTAAAACTTACTCAGGCTCCTTTCAAGCCCAATTCTTCTTCTTTTCAACCCTGCACCCAAAAGACTGTTTTGTTGGTTGCTCTTACATCAACCAAGAGAGGTTCTGAACTTCATAGTTTGATGGTGCATCCTCTCTTTTTGATTTTTCATAGAGCAGGATATGTCTCCATGCTAATCTTTCTTTTATGCCCAAGGTGGTCAATTAGTTCTTCCTTAATCAGTTTTTCCAGCTCCTTTCCTTGGATTTACATAGGCAGTTCAGATATTATTTGTCTAAGATGAAGACTATCTGCAAATATAAGCAGCTTTTTGTTTCTTTTCATAGCAGGATATTGGGTTTGGCAGTTTCTAAGCAAACCATCTCCTTCTGGATTTCTAAGGCCATTTCTTTTTGCTATTCCTTTCATGGTAAACAGCTTTCTGCTTCAGTTCAAGTTCATTCTATGAGGGCAATAGCCTCTTCTGGAGCTTTCTACAAGGGTCTGGATACTAGCTCCACCTTCATGGTTGCAACTTGGTCCCATGTCCACACTATCACTAAACATTATGATTTGGATGTCATTTCCAGAGCTAGGGCTATCCTTCATGGGTTTGTGGAGAGCTCCTCTGTGCTTTCCTTTTCCCATCCTTTATAGTTGCTTTGGTAATCTCCCACATGTGATGCATACTGCAACAGTGATAAAGAAGGACATAGATTCATAGTTCATAGGTTGGTACTAGGCTATCAGCCCTAGGGCCTATACAAGCCTAGCAATAACAATTCCCTGGATATTTCTTCCCACAGTATTTACTTCCTTGGACCCTTGTCTAGCAGGGCGATTGACATGATCCCTGGGGGTTGTGTAAAATCATACCATAACAGTAGATGTCTTTCTTTTCACTGTGGAAGCATTCAGTCCCTCCTTCCTGCACCCTTTTCTCCCTTTGTTTTTGTTGGGAACACTCTGATGGTTGAGGGATATTTCCCTATTTTCATCTTCTTTCCCCATGAATGTACACATTCTTTCTTATCCTGGTGTTGCTGTAGTTCTCCTTCTGCTCCTTGGCTCTTGGTTTTGAGCATGGTTATGTCAGCTTTTTGCCCTACACCTACGGAGGGAACATAATCCTGATGTATGATACTAGCAGGATGTAAAGGCTTTGCTGTACTGGCCAGATGTTGGGCTGTACTTTGTAGGAGATTCCATATGTGGTGAATACTGCAACAGTGAAAAGAAGGTCCCCTGCTGTTATGGTAAGATGTTACCCAACTGTCCTTTCTCTGCTTTACCCTTTGGACTGTCCACTGCACCAAGAACTTCACAAAGTGCTATAGCTCATTGAAGGCTATAGGGTATCTATATCTTTCCATATTCGGATGACTTACTTTCTTTACAGAGTCTTTTTCAAAATGTCAGGAATCTCTGTCTTGGGTGAGAGATCTCTTACACATGCTGGGATTCCCAGAGAACATTCAAAAGTCTTCCTTGATTCCCTTACAGGGATTTGTCATCTTGGTGTGTCAACCAGACACCTCCGTTTAAACAGCTTTTCTTCCACAGGAAAAATAGATCTTTATTTAGGTCTATTTGTAAGGACTTCCATCCTGAATCTGGTCACTGCAAGGGAATATCTCAAGAGTTTGGGTCTCCTGACATCTCTGATTCTCATGATACCCCTGGCAACACTCCACATGAGAAAGATACAGTAGTATCTGAAATCTCTTTGGTGACAGCATGAACACCATTTATCTTCTAAAACCCTAGTGCTAGGATTTGTCAGAAGAGAAATCTTTTGGTGGAGACAACAGGTATCCTTAAATCCAGGTATCCTTGTCTCCCCCTCTGATGCAAAGCAATCAGTCACCACAGACTCTTCAGACTTTGCTTGGGGATCAGTTTCAGGAGGGATAAAAGTGCAGGGGGTGCGGGACACTATGGCCAGATGCCAGCACATAAATATTAAGTAGATGCTTGGCCTGATCAAGGCACTCAACTCTCTAAACCATGTTTTGTCTCCAGGATCACTTAAGGTGTTAACAGAGAATGTCACAGTCATGTGGTACATCAGCGAGCTGGGGGGGGGGGGCAGTTTGTACCCGTTTTGCAGACTAGCCATTTTAGCTTGGGATATAGCTTCACAGCAGAATTACATTCTACAGACATCCTACATTCCATCACAGCAAAATTATGGGACAGACAAGCTAAGTAGGACCAGAGCAGGTACCCATGGATGGAAACTAGATCAAGGGGTCTTCTAAGATTTGATCCTTGCATGAAGAGTTCCTCAAGTAGACCTCTTTGCCTCCTCTCTGAACAGTCAACTGCCAAAATTCTGTTCCAGGACAACATGCTTGAAGACATGAAGAGAGATGTCTTTTCTTTTCTTTGGACAGGAATGTTCCTGTATGCCTTTCCACCCTTTCCACATATATCCAGGGTACTTCAGAAGTTTCAGAGGGAATCCCTCTAGATCATAGGTTCATAGGTAGATACTAGGCTGTTGGCCCTAGGACCTATATAAGCCAAGCCAAAAAGGTACCCTGGCTTTCGCCACCCAAGAAAATTATTTTCCTATGCCCCCTGTCGAGCAGAGCCACAGAGGTGATCCCTGGGGTGAATTTCCTATTTCCCATCTAATCATCAAGATTTTTCTGAAGAGTGCTAATGAAGAGCTTTGTTTGATATAGATAGGTAGTTTGATCCAGAGTATGGCAAGTTTCTGGGACAGGAATTTATCCCTCCAGCATGTTCTGTTTATTGTGGTGACAAGGTTTAGGTCCCTAGAGCGTGTAGCTTGGAGGGGTTGGGATTTCTTTAAATGGAGCATGTCCAACAGCTCTGGGTTTGACATAGCTTTGTATGATAGGCAGCGATCACCTCTGAATAGGCGATATGAGATGGAGTAAAGCTGGAATTTTTTGCGACGGTCTGCGTAGGGCATCTGTTTGAGGACGGTAATCCTCTTTGTGAGGTATTTCTGCAGTCTTTCCAGTTGTAGATGTCTTGTGAGGTACATACAAAAAGGGGTGTTGTACTCTATAATGGGTCTAATGAGTGATGAGTAGAGGGGAACAATGACCTCTTTTTTCCTGGATGAGAAACCTTTTGTGATGAGGCGTGTGATGTAGAAGGATTTCCTGACTACTGTGGCAATGTGATTATCAAAGGAGTGACTACTGTCCACCTGTGTCCCAAGGTCTCTTATCACACTTTTGGTGTTAAGTAGATAACCACCTATGTGGTAGCTCATTGGTACAGAGTTTTTACCAAAGGGGATGACAATGCACTTTTTGGCATTGAGCTTGAGGCCATGGCTTTGACACCAGGTATCTGTCTCCGTGAGGCCCTTTTGTAGGATGTCGACATTGTTAGGAGTTTCGATTATGGCTCCTAGTTTGCAGTCATCTGCAAACTTCATTAGCCAAAGACCTTCTGTGTTAGCATGTACTTCAGAAAAGTAGATACCAAACAGGAGAGGACCCAGGACTGAACCCTGTGGTACTCCACTTGTCACTGGTCTGAAGTCGGATTTGGAGTCTGTTACTTTCACAGTCTTATGACATAGGGATTTATACATAGTTTAATCAGTTTATTTATAATTCCAGAGTGGGGGATGATGTCAAAAGCTTTGGCGAGATCTCAATAGGCTGTGTGAGCCACCTTACCCTCGTCTACGGCTTTGATAACTGCTTCAAAGAAGTCTATCAGGTTTAAGAGACATGATCTGCCTTTTACAAACCCAAACTGGGTGGGGTTCAGAGTTTGGAGATTACCAATGTCTTTGTTTATAAGATCCATGATGATACGTTCCATGGCCTTGCAGACCAGGCTCGTTAGGCTAATGGGGCAATAGTTCCCGGGGTACATGGTGGCTCCCCCTTTGTGGAGTGGGATAACCATTGCTGTATGCCATTCGGTGGGCACAAAGCCTGAGGTGAGGCTATGATTGAACATGGTGCTTAGGTTGGGTGCCAGTTCATTCTGCAGTTCATATAGAATGCAGCCTGGGGTGTTGTCAGGTCCCATGGATGCTGTGTTCTTGGCTTTGTAGAGTGTGGTTTTTACCTGTGCAGCCGTGATTACAGGAACTTTGCATTCTTCCGGTATAGAGATGGGCCCTTTAGGGGGTGAGAGGGGGGAAAAGTTAGCACTGAACCTATCTTCCAGGATGTTGGCAATATCAGTTGGTTCTGTATATTTAGTGCCATTGTGCTGTAACACAGAGCAGATTTGAATGTTGCCATTGAGATTCTTGACATAGCTATAGAATGCTTTGTGTCTTTAGAATCAGTGGTGATTTTGTTTTCATAACTAGCTTTGGAGGATTTTATGAGGGATCTCAACTTCTTACTGAGGCTGACCAGGGAGTTCTTCCAGACATGGGATTTTACTCTTTTTTGCAGCAGTTTCTTTCTTCTGTTGTAGAGTTTGTTTATGGCAGTGGACTACCAGATTGGCTTCCTTTTTTGGAGGATAGCATCTTGGTTCTGTTAAGGATAGCATGATCCATGCACTCGTGTAAGTGCTTATAAAGTGCATTTGTGTAGGAATCAGCAGTTGTACCTCTATTGTCCGTCTGCATGGGTGTCATGAAGTTTGCCACTTCTGTCTTAAGAAGCGTGAAGTTGGCTTTGGAGAAATTTTTTACAGTGGTTTCACTAATGGGGGTGGGGGGTGGAGGCAGGATGTGGATGTCTAGGGTGATTAGCTTGTGGTCAGATCTGACCAATGAGGAATTGACCTGTGTTGTGGAACACCGGTCACCCATGTTGGTAATGACCAGGTCTAGGATATTGCTGCCTCTGGTGGGGGTGTGGATAAGTTGATCTAAGGCGTTGGAATTTATGAATTACAGAAAATGTTGAGCAAAAGAGTTGGTACATGAGCAGTTTTCCCAGTTAATGGTGGGGTAGCTGAAATTGCCCATTATTAGGGTGTTGGGTTGTACCCTAATATTTTCCAGTGTATCAAGAAATGAGGAGTGGGAATCTTGAGGCATGGTGGGGGATCTGTAGCAAGTTACAATTTGACTTGCGGTCTTGCTCAAAGTTAGCTGCACTTGGATAATCTCGGATGCATTATGCTGAGCAACTAGCCTGGAGGTGTGGATATCCTTAGTGAATATGGACACGCCTCCGCCTTTAGTGTTTCGGTCCAGGTTAGGTGGCCGAAAGGTGTGGTATGAATTATAGCCCGGTAATGCAGGGGTGCTCCCTGGAGCCTTGAACCAGGTCTCTATCACTGCACAGATGTTGTTCTCCATTTTAGGGAGTGCCTCGAGTGAATGCATTTTGAGGTTTAAACGTCTAGCCTTCAGTAGCATTACCCTCAGATTTTGCTTGCTTGTACCTGTTAAGGTGATGAATTTGTCATTTGACCCTTGCCTAAAAAAGGCACTAATAGGGATGGCAAAAGCCTTGGCCAGTATCCAGAAACCCAGGGCGACAAGTGCAGAACATCTCTGGCAAAGCATCATGGTCTGTAAATCATGTCATCCCAGGCAAACAGATACGGTATCCCCTTAGAATGACATCAGAAGCTTAGCCAATTGTTGAAGTCAGTCATTTTGTCCTTGTACTGTGGTGTCATTCTGGGTTATGGCAGGATGTTACTCAGGTCTAAGGTCATACCTGCCTGGGCTACAAGATTGGAGAGCTCCTCCATGTCTCTTTTCGTGTAGTCCAGTGAGGTACATCTCAGGTCATTCACACCAACATGGACAATGACAGAGTCATATTTGTACTTGTTGTGAAGTGACCTGAGTACATGTGTTATGTGGTGGATCCTGGCACCTGACAGGCAGCTGACAATAACTTTCTCCTTGTTTAGCCTGGTGACTGGAACATCAGTGTGCTTGACTATAGAGTCACCTATGACTAGAGTGTTGGGTACATTGTTATGCCTTATGGGCTGTGGTTGAGTGGCACACTGAGTTTGTGGGCTATGTGTCATTTAGGTTGTGTTGGGGGTGGTGGTTGCTTATGTTTCTGCTTTGGAGATCTCTGTTGCTTGAGCAGATTTTTATTGAAAGCATCCACAAATGTAGGTCTGTGTTTCGTGTTTCTCTGTGTGTGTTTTGGTGGTGTAGATTATGAGGGTCTATGTGATGAGTGTGGTGTGGTGCAAGTGTTTACCTTCTCTTCTTGACTGTCTAGTCCAGTCTTGGGTGAAGAGAGCTTTGCTTCCAGTTTGGCTATATAAGTGCATCTCTCACAGGTTGTAGTGTTGGGTGGTAGGAGGAGAGGGGTGTCTGTGTAAATGAGGCAATTGCTGCATTGCCCCAAGATGCCCAGATTCTTCAGGTAGACAGGAGAAAACACCGGGAGCTGACCCTTAGACATGCCTGGATAGGTGCTTATTTATTAAGTACTAAAAACTGTTTTCCCCTAGACAAGTGAGGAAAGTTGAGTGCTGTAGTAATTTGTAGCTTATTTGGTGCTTACAACGAGTTCTGAACAAGTGCTGAGCTCAAAGAAACTGATTTTATTGCTAAAACTAAAAAAAACTGGCTAGTTATAAGGGAAAATTTGAAGAGCTGACTTTATGGTGCCGGGAATAGTTTAACCCTAGCTAAGCGGCGATGCATAAAGTGTATTTTGTTTTAATATAACCGTAGCAAATGAGCAAACTGATTTAAACAAATGAACCAATTAACCAATAAAAAGCTAAAAACTGAGCCCCATTCCAGCAGTCTTCGATTAGACAAGTTATAACTGCACACTCCTGCCACTAGGGTGCAGGGGAACCTTCTAAAAAAAAAGATGGTCTGAATTAGTGCTCAAGTTATACAAATAAAGCTAGATTCAGCAGGTCTGAATTTAGTCTATGCTACAGCAAACAAGGTGTACCAATTTCAGAAAGAAACAGTTCAGATAAGTAGGCACAATAAGCCTTTAGCCAGAAACTCCCAGCTCAGAAGGGCAGAATCTACCTTCTCCTCCCACAAGAGTACAGACCACAAACCTTCTTAATGTAAAATAACTAGCCTAAAGCCCAAGTGCTTAAACCAGAACTAAGACACTTTTAGAATAACAGACACTGATCCCTCAATCAGCAGTTCCCAACTTAGAAGGATGTAAGTTACCTGTCCTGCCACAACAGTGCAGACCACAATCCTTTTAATGTAAAATAACTAGCCTGAAGCCCAAGTGCTTAAACCAGAACTAAGACACTTTTAGAATAACAGACACTGATCCTTCAATCAGCAACTCCCAACTTAGAAGGATGTAAGCTACCTGTCCTGCCACAACAGTGCAGACCACAAACCCAAGTGCTTCAACCAAAGGCTTAGAATAACAGTTACAATTTAATCAGGCTAGTAACAAGCAGTAATAAATGCAGCAGAATAAATGCAATTAAGTACTTTTACGAACAAGCAGCAAAAGCAAAATAAAGTAAGAAGAAACACAAATACAGTAAAAGCAGATGAATAAAGTGCATTTTTATATAACAATAGAAAACGAGCAAACTGATTTAAACAAATTACCAAATTAACTAGTAAAAAAGCTCAAAACTTAGCCCTGTTCCAGCAGTTTTCAGTCAGACAAGTTCTAACTGCACACTCCTGCCACTAGGGTGCAGGGGAACCTTCTCCAAAAGAGATGGCCTGGATTAGTGCTCAAGTTAAACAAACAAAACTAGATTCAGGATGCCTGAATCTAGTCTATGCTACAGCAAACAAGGTGCACCAATTTCAGAAAGAAACAGTTCAAATAAGCAGGCACAATAAGCCTTTAACCATCAATTCCCGGCTTAGGAGGGCAGAATCTAGCCTCTCCTCCCACAAGAGTGCAGACCACAAACCTTCTTAATGAAAAATAACTGTCCTGAAGCCCAAGTGCTGTAACCAGAACTAATACACTTTTAAAATAACAGACACTGAGCCTTCGATCAGCAATTCCCAACGTATGTGACTTCTGTTTGGCCCAGGCAGCCATGGTTCTCTGATTTTTGAAAATCGCCAGGGGCATTTACTACAAGCTTCTTCACAGACTGGATTTACTCACACAAGAGTAGGGGTGTTTCATATACCCCAACATCAATCATCTTCAGTTGAGTGGCTGGATGATCAGGTCTTAAGTCTTTTAGGCATCTGTTTTCTGAGGATGTCCAGCAGCTACTAATGGAGACACAAAAGCCTGCTACTAGAATATCATATATTTGCAAATTTTTATTTTATTATTTACTATTTTATTTTACATTTGTTAACCAGGAAAGTGCGACTGGATACATGTCCATTTTCAGCGGAGGCCCGGGGAGAAAAGCTCCACATTGCAATTAAGTGACACGTAAAGTTGTGATTACATAGAAATCTAAACATTTAACAAATCAGTGACAATTTATAGTCAAGGTTACATTTAAATCAAGCAAACATTGTAGGTTTATGGTATAAATATACAGAGATAACATTTTACAGCTATGAAGTATGTAAAAAGAAAGAAAAGTATTTCCAGGTTGAAGGTAAGGATGATAGTTAAGAGAAAAGGTTGTTAGGTAAGAAGGAAGTTCTAGTAAATAGTATGTAGAGGAGTAGAAGAGCATAGCTTCAGAATGGGTAGTATAAGTTATCTTCCAGATACTAGAGTTCTAAAGGTTGTAGAGAAGTGTATGTTGTAAAGGTGGGGAATGGTTATGAATGGGTATTTCACCTCTGTGAGCTATGTTTTTTTTACCTTTGTCTTGTTATTGTTTGAGTTAGTCTGGGTTTAGACATGGACATAGCTATGTTTTTCTTACATTTTTCTTGTTATTTTTTGGGGTTTAACCAGCACTCATTCAGGACGACTTGTTCTCTGGTTTTAAAATATTTGTGTGAGTTACTATCCTATGGCCTTTCTTATTCCTCTCTCAAGGTACCTTTATCATTCGTCTCAGCATGTCTGCCCATAGATCCTCCTCATTCAATGAAGTCTCAGGTTAATATGTTATTGAAATGGGTTTTGCATAAGGGGCCTCCAAAAAAAAAAAACAGTGGCTCCTCCTTGGAATCTTAATTTTGTGTTAGAGAAGCTAACACTTGCCCCATTTGAACCAGCTAGTTTGGCTGACTTGAACAGTTTTATTGATTGCTTTGACCTCTGCAGGAAAGTGTCTGAGTTGCAAACTCATGATGAGTGAACTTTACTTGATTTTCCATAGGAGGGCTTCCTTGAGAACTAATGCTTATTTTATGCCTAAAGTGCTATCTAAGTTTTAATTTTAGCCAAACTATACAACTCCCCATTTTCTTTCCTGAACCCATAAATGAGGGGAAAAGGATGTTCCATACCCTGAATTTCCACATACAACTTGGATACTATATTGACAGAACTAAATCTTTCAGATCTTTGGATCAATTATTCATTTCTTGTGAAGATAAGAAGGGGCAACCTTTCTCCAACTGGTTGTCTGAGGATATTACCTTTTGTTATATTTTCCATAGCAAATCTATTACAGATATATTCTAATAGTTGCTACTTGGTCTATTGTACATGCTTTTACAAAGCACTACAAGTTTGATTCCTTCTCTAAGTCCAGATGAAGCTTTACCATTTTCCAGGAGCTCCAGGACTCTTCTCCTTCTACCTCCTAAATATAGTTAGCTCTGGTAATCTACCAATACAGCTCGGGCTACTGCAGCAGTGATCAATATGATGAACATGGTACAGTTGTGTAAATTGAACTTACTTTAACAGTAGAAGTTCAAATTATCACTGCTGTAGTAGCCACCCCCCCCCACACACACTTCATTTTCTGTATTTTTTATGCCAGGGTGTGAACATTTCTTTTTGTTTTTCTTAGCATTGCCCTTTCAGGGCTCAGCCTCCCTCCCTGTTCTCTCAGGAAAACTCTAAAGGACTTTGCACTCAAACTTGATTTTTAGTCAGCTCAGCTTGAGTTGCTTGACAGTTTGGCTGTATGGAAGGTGCCCTGAAGTTTTGGAAGCTGTCCAGCTGTTATAAATTTTGGCAGGATTTAACTCGTCTACATAAGGCTACTGCAGTAGTGATCATTCAAGCATCTACTGTTATGGTAAGTTCAACTTACACAAATGTACTTTAAAGTATCTGTTTGGGGAAATGCTGGTATTAGCCAACAGTAATGTTAACAGCTTTGAAAATAAGTCTAAGTTCGGGGCAACTACTGCATTTCTTCAGCTCCCTTGCCTTTGGTGACATATTGCCCTTACCACTCTTACTCTCAAATAGTGACTTCAGGTTTCTCCCGTTTTTGTAAGTGAAATTCGGACTGACCCCAGTTCTACTAATAAGTCAAAAGAATCAAACACACTGTTTCAATTCTTATTCATAACATTTTAGCATTCCCATATATGTGTGTTATAACTTAAAATCATGGCTTTGGAAAAATCTATCTCATTAACCTCACTGGTGCCAAGACTGTTGGGACATTTTAATAGATGTGTAAAATCAGTACTTCTTTTCATTAAAATCTCAGTGACACAAGTTACAATCAGATCCTAGGGGTAGCACCATTCTTCAAACATTCCCTTAAAGTCAAGTTCCCTGCTAAACTGTTCATCATTCAAAACTTAGTCTTGAGAATCGTACAAGCTGGCCTTTTAGGGCATTTTTCTTTTGCCAATGGGGACAGGCACTACTGTAATTTACAAAACTATTACGGTGAGTGTCTTTGCTGTGGATGTTAGGATTAATTACATTGACCCCCATGGCCCTTAGAAATGGTGATGTATACTTTTTTCTGGTCAACACGATAATGTTTTTAAATTACATCACAGTAACACCTTTAATCCCCCCCCTGTTCTACTGTGATGATGCATAACATTAGAGAAATTTACAGAGAGAAGTACAAGGTACCGTATAAGATCGCCAAAGAGGAAAAGAAACTGCTTGGTGATCTAATACATCACAGAACAGTAAGAATCATGAAGCCCAGCAAGGGAAGGGAACAGTTATTATGGCCCAGGACATGTATTCCCATAAGATGATTATTTCAATAATGGGGTCTGCTTTTTAGCCTCATCGAAAAACAAAGTTAATATTTTTTTGCTCGGATTAATTTCTGGCTCGAGCATATTTTCCTTAAATATGATATTTCTTGTGGCTTGATGGATTTTTTAAGAGTTGACAAACTCATTGTTGCAAGCATCTTCAGTATTCTAAAGACTCACAGATATTGGTTGTACTCCTCCCTCACACTGCTGAGACCTATAATGGCTACCGATGGCTCTAAAATTGAGATTATGGATAAACTGGTGGATAAAAAACTGAAGCATTTTTAATGACAAATTACACATGCTTCATGATTTGTGGAGTTTTCTTTGCCATATAAGGCGATGTGAGTTTCTTGAGTATGGGTTTTTTGTTGTTACTGACGTGCAAGACTTGCTTTTGGTTATTCCCCATGATATCATCCTGAAATGGTTCTTTGAAATGCTGATGGGTTGTATGGAAGTAGTGTTACAAAACAACTTTGTTTTTTTTTTAAGGGAATATTACAGAAAATATGAGTGATGGCAATGGGAGATGCAGCAGCACCGATGTTTGCAAACATCATCCTGTTGATGTGGGAGAATAAATTGATTCTTAATTCTATTTATTATCAACTCATTGCCAAATATTTATAATACGTGCATAACATCTTTTTTTTAATATGTACTTCCAATGAACAAGGTTTAGAGGGTTTCTTGAACCCCCCACCAGTAAGGAAACCTCCTTAAAAAACTTCTCCAAAACCAACTTCATGCTAATGAAGTCAGAAGTGACAAACTTCACAACACCCATGTAGACGGGATCTGGAAGTTTGACTGCAGAATCCTACACTGAGGGACTGTACGAGCACATCCACTCGTCCATGAATCGTGCCATCCCAAATAGAATCAAGATGCTCTTCTCCAAAAAAAAGGAGGCCAATCTGGTGGTCCCCTGCTATAAACAAACTATACAACAGAAGGAAGAAACTGTTGCAGAAAAGAGGACAATCCCAGGATGCAAAAAACTCCCTCACCAGCCTCAGTAAGAAGCTGAGATCCCTCATAAAATCCTTAAAAGCTAGTTATGAAAATAAAATTGCCAAAGATTCCAAAGACAACCACAAGGCATTCTATAGTTATCTCAAGAATCTAAATGGCAATGCTCAGATCTGCTCTGAGCTACAACAGAATGGCATTAAATATACTGATCTCAAGGATATTGCCAATATCCTGGCAGATCGATTTAGTGCCAACTTCACCCCCCTCTCACCCCCTAAATGGCCCATCTCAATACCAAAAAATTGCCAGATTCTGATAATCACGGCCACACAGGTAGAAACCGCACTCTCCAAAGCTAAGAATACAGCATCCATGGGACCAGATGACATCCCAGGCTGTGTACTACATGAACTACAAAATGAACTGGCACCTCACCTAAGTGTCATATTTAATCATAGCCTCACCTCTGCCTTCGTGCCCACTGAGTGGTGCACAGCTACAGTTATCCCACTCCACAAGGGAGGATCCGCCTTGGATCCCGGGAACTACCGTCCCATCAGTCTGACAAGCCTGATCTGCAAGGGCATGGAACACATTGTCATGGAACTTATAAACAAAGACATTGGCAACCTTCAAACACTGGACCCCACCCAGTTTGGGTTTGTGAAGGGCCGATCTTGTCTCCTGAATCTGATTGACTTCTTCGAATCAGTCTCCAGAGCTGTGGATGAGGGTAAGGTGGTCCACACAGCCTATCTGGACCTCGCCAAGGCCTTCAACACCATCCCCCACTCTGGAATCTTAGATAAGCTTACTAAGCTGGGCAAAAATCCCTACGTCACTTGATGGGTTGCCAACTGGCTTACTGACAGAACCCAGACTGTAAAAGTAGCCGACGCCAAATCCATCTCCAGACAAGTGACAAGTGGAGTACCTCAGGGTTCAGTCCTGGGACCACTCTTGTTTGGCATCTACTTCTCTGAAGTACAGGCCAACACTAAGGGACTCTGGCTAACAAAGTTTGCAGATGACTGCAAACTGGGAGCCATTATTGAATCCCCAAATGATGTGGATATTCTACAAAAGTGCCTTACAGAAACAGATGCCTGGTGCCAGAGCCATGGGCTCAAGTTTAATGCCAAGAAATGTATAGTTATCCCCTTTGGAAAAAAACATGTACCCATGAATTACCACATAGGTGGCAGGACACTAAACATCGAATGTGTGATGAGAGACTTAGGGACAGAAGTGGACAGTGGTCTCACTTTCGATAACCACATTGCCACAACAGTCAGGAAATCCTTCTATGTGGCACACCTCATCACTAAGGGCTTTTCATCCAGAAAAAAGGAGGTCATTGTCCCACTGTACTCATCCCTCATTAGACCCATTATAGAGTATAATGCCCCATTTGGTATGTACCTTACAAGACATGTGCAACAGCTGGAAAGGCCACAGAAATACCTCACTAAAAGAATCACTGACTTAAAGCAGATGCCATATGCTGACCGTCTAAAAGAACTCCAGCTATACTCTGTGGTATATCGTATACTCATATGCGATCTCTGCTTAACATACATGGCCATGTCAAACCCTCAGCTGTTGGACATGCTCCACTTAAAGAAATCCCAATCCCTCAGAGCCACACACTCCAGGGATCTAAACCTTGTCATCACAATGAACAAAACATGCTGGAGGGATAGGTTCCTGACCCAGAGACTCCCCATACTCTGGAATAGACTGCCCATACATGTAAAGCAGAGCGCCTCATTGGCCCTCTTCAAAAGGAACCTTGATGATTGGATGGGAGATAGGAAATTCACCCCGGGGATCATGTCAGTCACCCTGCTAGACAGGGGTCCAGAGAAGTAAATATTGTGGGAAGAAATATCCAGGGAATTGTTATGGCTAGGCTTGCATAGGCCCTAGGGCTGATAGTCTAGTACCAACCTATGAACCTATATCATTACTACTACGGAGAACTGAGAAGGTCAGTGTAATTAATCTAACAACCATGGGAAAACCACTTACTCTAACAGTTTCTTTTTACCTTTTTATAGTGCCTGCCCCATTGGCTGAATTTGTCAGCCAGCAAATTTGCTATGTCGCTCTGCTCAGTGAAGGTGACGCCATTGATCACCTGTTCGGCACACTGATATGTGCTGACATAGCTATAGAAGGCCTTGTGGTGGTCCTTAGCCATTGAAGCTATCCTGACCTCATAATTGTCCTTATTGGACTTAAGTAACCCTCTTAATTCCATGTTTAGTCTAATTAGAGAGCTCCTATCATTATGGGAGATGCTGTTCCGGATTTTAGCCATGACTTTTTTCTTTTTATTTTATACCGTGTTAAAGTTAGTATTTTACCAGTGTGGTTTACTTTTAAAGTTTGTTTTGGGCTTACTTGTAGTAGATTCAATGACTCAGCAGCCTCCATACAGCCATTTACATAGTTGTACAGGGTTTCTGTGAACAATCCACATAGGTTGTTGTGAACTCGGGTTGGGAGTGGCATTCAATTTTGACAAACTATCATTTAATAGGATGTAATTTGGAGTAGTTCCTAAATGTTAAAGGGTTTACTGGGGGTTACTGAGTTGATTTTTATTTTGAAGGACCGAGTTGATTTTTATTTTGAAGGAGACAGTTTTGTGGTCCAACCTCACCAGTGAGGATGTCACACTCGAGGGGGTGCAGTACTTTCTCATATTGGCGAGTGTATGCACAATCTGGTCAAGGGTATTTTGTCTTAATAAAGTCCAGGAATTGTTGTGCCTATGAATATGAGTCAGTGTATATTTCCTAATTTATAATAGGGTTGTTAATGTTTCCCAAGAAGAGGATATTTAGTGTAATGGTGAGTGTCTCCAGTAGGTCTAGGTACGAGCTATGCAATTTTAGGGACATAGAAGGGGACCTATAGCATGTTAGAATATGGTATGGGGCTTTGTCTGTGGTGATTTGCACATGGATAAATTGCAGGGCATCATCCTCTTTAACCAACCTAGAGCTATGCTTGTTGATAATGTAGATTGAGATTCCTCCACCCACTGTCCCAGTCTGTGCCGCCGGTGGTCTAAATGTGTTGAAGGCACTGAAGCCTTGCACTGCCAGAGTACTTTCTGAGGATTTAAATCAAGATGTCTATTTTCTCCAGAGTGAGGAAAGCTTGTAGAGTGTGGAGTTTCTTGTTTAGGCTCCTAGCATTGAACAGTAATACCTTTAGGTTTATTTGGGTTTTATTTGCTATGTCAATAGGTTTGTCAATTTAGCATTGCCTGAAAATGGCTGTAGGGAGGTGGATAAAGTTTTTACCAATATTTGGAAGTCTAAGGGAAATGGTTGCAGGCCATCCTTTCAAAGCAATGTAGTTTGTTGACCATGTCTTCCAGTGCTGACAGATGTCAAATCCCGCTGCAAAGACACTAGAAACTAAGCCAATTATTGAAGTTGGTCATCTTTTGTTCTTACTGTGCCATCATCCTTGGTGAAGTTTGAATGCTGCGCAACACATGGAGCATACCTGTCTGAGACACATATTCAGGGAGACAAACAATGTCTTTCATCATATAGTCCAGGGATGTATGTCTCAGGTCATTAACACCCTCATACCCTCATGGACTATGACAGAATTATACTGGCACTTGTGGTGTTGTGACATGAGTGCGTACATGATTTGGCAGATCCTGGCTCCAGTTAAGCAACTCACCATTATCTTCTCCTTGTTCAGTCTAGTGGGCGGGGCATCTGTGTGTCATAGAATGAAGTCCCGTCTGGTGAGTGGGGCATCTGTGTGTCATAGAATGGAGTCCTGTCTGGTGAGTGGGGCATCTGCATGTCATACAATGGAGTCCCGTCTGGTGAGTGGGGCATCTGTGTGTCATACAATGGAGTCCCGTCTGGTGAGTGGGGCATCTGTGTGTCATAGAATGGAGTCCCATCTGGTGAGTGGGGCATCTGTGTGTCATACAATGGAGTCCCGTCTGGTGAGTGGGGCATCTGTGTGTCATACAATGGAGTCCCGTCTGGTGAGTGGGGCATCTGTGTGTCACAGAATGGAGTCCCGTCTGGTGAATGTGGCATCTGTGTGTCATAGAATGGAGTCCCGTCTGGTGAGTGGGGCATCTGTGTGTCGTACAATGGAGTCCCATCTGGTGAGTGGGGTATCTGTGTGTCATAGAATGGAGTCCCGTCTGGTGAATGTGGCATCTGTGTGTCATAGAATGGAGTCCCGTCTGGTGAATGTGGCATCTGTGTGTCATAGAATGGAGTCCCGTCTGGTGAATGTGGCATCTGTGTGTCATAGAATGGAGTCCCGTCTGGTGAGTGGGGCATCTGTGTGTCATAGATTGGAGTCCCATCTGGTGAGTGGGGTATCTGTGTGTCGTACAATGGAGTCCCGTCTGGTGAGTGGGGCATCTGTGTGTCATAGAATGGAGTCCCATCTGGTGAGTGGGGCATCTGTGTGTCATACAATGGAGTCCCGTCTGGTGAGTGGGGCATCTGTGTGTCATACAATGGAGTCCCGTCTGGTGAGTGGGGCATCTGTGTGTCACAGAATGGAGTCCCGTCTGGTGAATGTGGCATCTGTGTGTCATAGAATGGAGTCCCGTCTGGTGAGTGGGGCATCTGTGTGTCGTACAATGGAGTCCCATCTGGTGAGTGAGGTATCTGTGTGTCATAGAATAGAGTCCCGTCTGGTGAATGTGGCATCTGTGTGTCATAGAATGGAGTCCCGTCTGGTGAATGTGGCACCTGTGTGTCATAGAATGGAGTCCCGTCTGGTGAATGTGGCATCTGTGTGTCATAGAATGGAGTCCCGTCTGGTGAGTGGGGCATCTGTGTGTCATAGATTGGAGTCCCATCTGGTGAGTGGGGTATCTGTGTGTCGTACAATGGAGTCCCATCTGGTGAGTGGGGTATCTGTGTGTCATACAATGGAGTCCCGTCTGGTGAGTGGGGCATCTGTGTGTCATACAATGGAGTCCTGTCTGGTGAGTGGGGCATCTGTGTGTCATTATATTATAGTTTCAGTATTTTTTTAATGCATCATGATATTTTTGCATTACAAAGATGTTACGATGCACTGCTGAATGGCTTGATATCATATGACTTGTGTCTGGTCACATGACATGTTTCAGCATTAAAAAGTCACCTGATGAAGTTCCTGTATACACTTTTGGAATAAAAGAACTAAATATTTATTAAATTCTGCTTGGCTTATTTGCTTTACCAATGTTTTTTTTTTCTTGGTTAAAAATTGAGGGGAAATAAGTTAAGGAGAGAAGGTGGGAAAACAAAGGTATATGACTAAGAAAATGAACTTGGAAGTAAATAGTTACTGAACTTACTTCAAGCCATACTGAAGAGATGGACGCTTATGGACTCCTCCTTTTCATAACATCTCAGGCTTAGATACATGGTCTTCAGAACCCCCACCCAAGTGACAGGGCTTCTCCATTTTCCACTTGTGAGTTACATTGTTAAAAGGTTACATCTGAGCACTACAAAACTCATTACATTTATTTATTTATTTTTATTTATTTAACATTTGTTAACCGGGAAAGCATCTCTTTAATTTATAGGATCAGTCTAAGAAACTCAGTAAAGGGGACAGAGCCAGTCTTTGGAAACTTTTCCACAAAATAGACATTTATCCTCTCCAGGGGGACACTCTTCCACTTTTTAGGCTCATTAAAAAATGAAACCCTTGGCCTCCCATTTTTAAGAACATAGTCTGGGTCCTCTACAACTAAAACTACAACAAAATTAAACACCTACTTTAGCAGATTCGACATGGATAACAGCACTGTGGCAAGTAGGCTCCCTGTTGAAGAGGGTGAAGAGGTGCTATGTCTCAGCACATCTGATGTTCTGAAGACCCTGAGGAGAGTAAACCCAAGAAAAGCAGCTGATCCTAATAATATTATGGGAAAGTTCTTAGAGAATGTTCTACTCAACTGTCCACTGTACTAACTGATATTTTCAATATATCCCTATGTCTAGCCATTGTACATAAATTCTTCAAAAATACAACAATCATCCCTTACATAAGAAATCTCAACCAACAAATCTAAATGATTACCAACTAATTAATTATACATCTATGGTACATGAAGTGTTTTGAGAGACAAATCAAGAATCATATCTCATCAAATCTACCTGCAACACTGGACACATTACAGTTTGCTTATAGATCTAACCGCCGCACGGCTGATGCTATAGCCTTTGCACTTCATGAATCCTTGGCCCATCTAGAGAACAAGAATTGCTATGTCAGATTGCTGGTCGTCATTTTTAGTTCTGCTTTCAACACTGTCATCCCCCAGAATCTGATAGAGAAGCTGATCCAGCTGGGCATCCACACTCCCTATGTAACTGGACACTGGACTTTCTCATAAACAGACCCCAAAAGGTATGTGTGTGGGAAATAACAGTTCAGACAGTATCACACTGAGTATGGGTGTCCCAGGAGGCTGCATCCTGAGTCCTCTACTATTCACCTTGCTGACAGATGACTGCATGGCCAAGTGTGAATCCAACAAAATCATGAGGTTCCCAGATGATACCACTGTTCTAGATCTTGTCAGGAACAGAGAGGAAACAGCTTCCAAGGAAGAAGTGGAGCATTTGATAGGCTGGTGCGACAGCAACAATCTGGCCATAAATGTGAGGAAGACCAAAGAATTAATAATAGACTTCAGGAGGAAACAGGAAGTACTTCAACCTCTGGAGATTAAGGGGGTGGCAATGGAAAGAGTCAAAACTACCAAGTTCCTGGGGGTGAATATCTCCGATGACTTATGCTGGACAACTCATATTAACCACACAGTGAAGAAGGCACAACAACGTCTGCACTTCCTAAGGAAACTGAGGAAAGCAAACCTGGCACATACCATCCTCAAAGCCTTCTATAGGGGGGACCATCAAGGGTATCCTCACTAATAACATCACTGTATGTTACGGAAACTGCAAAGTATCTGATCATAAGGTTTTCCAGAAGGTAGTAAAGACAGTGGAAAATATCATTGGTTCCTTGGTCCCATCAGTGGATGAGCTGCATGAGACTAGGTGTGTGGGAAGAGCTAGGAAGATGATAGACTACCCCACCCATCCTGGCACATGGCATGTTCTTCCATCTCCCCTCAGGTAGACTATATCACAGCTTACACTGCAAAACATCTAGACTCAACAGGAGTTTCTTCCCTCTATCCATAAGGCTGTTGAACTCAAACGTCAAGCATGACAGTAGATAACAGGATCAATATGCCACAAGCTGTGATATACTGTCTATAGCAACTATTTGGCAATTGCTTAATAACTGGAACAGTTAGACGATCACTTATACTACTATTAGTGCAATAGCTAGAGTAAGTCATCACTCCATATATGTTCATAGGTTCATAGGTTCATACTAGGCTATCTGCCCTGGGGCATTTATAAGGCTAGCCCGATTGTGTTTGGCTTACGCCACCCCTTGATTTGAGTATACTGTGCCCTTTTTAAAGTTTAGTTTACTGTGCCTCTGTCTAATAGTGACATGGAAGTAATCCCCGGGACAAACCTACGATCCTCCATCCACTCATCAAGATTCTTCTTGAAGAGAGTCAGTGAGGTGCTCTGCCTAACATGAATTGGAATTCTATTCCATAGTGAAGGGAGCCTCTGGGTTATGAATCTGTCCCTCCAGCATGTTCTATTTATTTCTGTGCTGAGGTTCAAGTCCCTCTAGCGAGTGGTTCTAAGGGATTTAGATTTACTGAGGTGGAGCATGTCCATTAATTCTGGGTTGGACATAGCTTTATATGTCAGGCATAGATCGCCTCGAAGTAGGCGGTATGCAACTGAGTAGAGCTGGAGTTTTTTTAACCGAGCAGCATATGGCATCTGTTTGAGTCCCTTTATCCTCCTGGTGAGGTACTTTTGGGGTCTTTCTAATTGCTGCAGGTGTCAGGTAAGGTACATCCCAAAGGGGGCATTGTATTCTATGATGGGCCTGATGAGGGATGAATAAAGGGGCACGATAACCTCTCTTGATCTAGATGTGAATCCTTTCATGATGAGGTGGGCTATGTAGAAGGTCTTTCTAACCACTTTGGCAATGTGGTTGTCAAAGGAGAGATTGTTATCAACTTGGGTCCCCAGATCCCTAATTACTTTCTCTGTACTTAATGGGTTACCACCTATGTGGTAATTTGTGGGCACATTGTTTTTGCCAAAGGGTATGACTATACACTTTTTGGCATTTAGCTTTAGACCATGGCTCTGGCACCAGTTATCTGTCTCTGCGAGACCTTTTTGAAGGATGTTTGTATCAGCTGGAGAGTCGATTATGGTGCCCAGTTTGCAGTCATCTGTGAACTTGGTGAGCCATAGTCCTCCCATGTTGGTCTGTACCTCAGAAAAGTAAATACCGAACAAGAGAGGTCCCAGGACAGAACCTTGTGGGATGCCACTTGTGACCGGTTTCAAGTCTGACATGGCCCCAGCAAATCTGACTCTGTGGGTTCTGTCTTTGAGCCAGTTTGCGACCCATCTTGTGACATAGGGGTTTATATTTAGGCTGGATAGCTTATCTATGATGCCCGAGTGGGGTATTGTGTCAAATGCCTTTGCGAGGTCCAGATAGGCTGTGTGGACTACCTTCCCCTCATCTATGGCCTTGGTGACTGTTTCGAAGAAGTTGACCAGGTTCAAAAGGCAGGATCTGCCCTTGACGAAGCCAAAATGGGTAGGATCTAGTGTCTGTAGGTCCCCAATGTCTTTGTTTATGAGTTCCATGATGATCCTCTCCATAGCCTTGCAGACTAGGCTAGTCAGGCTTATGGGGCGATAGTTTCCAGGGTCCGCAAAGGCGCCACCTTTGTGGAGTGGGACCACTGTTGCTGTGCGCCATTCTTTGGGCACATATCCTGTAGTGAGGCTGAGATTGTACAGCAGTTTTACTTGAGGGATTAGTTCTTCTTGGAGTTCATGTAGGACGCAACCCGGGATGCCATCTGGTCCCATGGAAGCAGTGTTTTTTGCTTTGGAGAGGGCGGCCTTCACCTGAGCATCAGAGATGTTTGGGAGGCTGCACTCTGCTGGGATAGATACTTGCTCTTTTGGTGGGGAGGGGGTGGAGAAGTTTGCACTGAACCTGTCTGCCAGGATATTGGCGATGTCTGTGGGTTCAGTGTATTTTTTGTCGTTTAGAATCAACTCAGAACATGTCTGGGAGTTGCATCCCAGGTTCCTAACATAACTGAAAAAGCCTTATGATTGTCTTTAGTGTCCTGTGCAGTTTTTCCCTCGAAGCTGGCCTTGGAGGATTTTATGAGGGATCGTAATTTTTTGCTAGTACTGATCAGAGATGCCTTCCCTTTTAGGGATTTTGCTCTATCATGTGGTAGCTTCCTCCTTTTGTTGTACAGTTTATTTATGGCTGGGGTCCACCAGACTGGACGCCTGCCTTTGGATGATTGGGTCTTGATTTTGTTTGGGATAGCATGATCCATGCATTCCTGGAGATGTCCGTAGAATGCGTTTATATAGGATTCTGCAGTTTGGGCCGTAGTTTCCACTGGCTCTGGGGCCTTGAAGGATTCCACTTCGGTTTTGAGAAGTGTGAAGTTCACTTTTGACAATTTTTTCACTGTGGTTTTCTGGGCTGGGGGTGGGGTCGGGATGTGGATATCCAGTGAAATTAATTTATGGTCTGATCTTACCAATGAGGCATATACTTCTGGTATGGACCATAGAGTCCCCATGTTGGTAATGATCAGGTCTAGTATGTTTTCCCCTCTTGTGGGAGTGGTGACTAGTTGTTCCATAGCATTTGAGTTTATAAATTCCAGGAACCTTTGGGCTAAGGTGCTGGGGCTTGCATAATGCTCCCAGTCTATGTTTGGGTAGTTGAAGTCGCCCAATATAATGGTGTTCGGAGAGATCTTCATGTTCTCCAATGTTTTCAGGAAAGCGGAGTGGGATTCCTGACTTTGAGAGGGTGGTCTGTAGGATGCTATAAACTGAAAAGCAGTCTTGCCCACTGTCAGTTGCACATGGATGGTCTCCGATACTTTGTGCAATGCCACTAACCTGGAGGTGTGGATATCCTTGATAAATATGGAAACTCCCCCTCCTTTTGTGGTTCAGTCCGGGTTTTGGGGCCGAAAAGCATTATATGAGGTATAACCTGGTAGTGCTGGGGTGCTCTCTGGAGCCGTGAACCAGGTTTCTGTCACTGCACAGATATCGATGTTCTCCATACTGAGGAGAGCTTCGAGTGCATGCATCTTGAGGTTAAGACTTCTGGTGTTTAGCAGCATTACCCTTAGTTTCTTGTTCCTTGTGCTGTCTATGGAGGTGGGTTTGACTTTTGAGCCTTGCCTAAAAAAGGCACTATGGGGGTGGCAAGAGCCTTTGCCAATATCCAAAAGCCCAGGGGTGACAGGTGCAAGCCGTCCCTAGCGAAGCAACGTGGCTTGTCGAGCATGTCATCCCAGGCTGACAGACACTGGATCCCCTTTGAATGACACCAACATTTTAGCCAATTGTTAAAATCGATCATTTTGTCTTTATACTGTGGCATCATTCTAGGTGAAGGTAAGATGCTGCTCAAGGTCAGGGTCATACCGGCCTGGGCTACATGATCAGAGAGCTCTTCTATGTGCAATATGAACACAGTTTATCACACTACTAATGTGGGTGTGAGTCATCAGTCCATATATGTGCGATATGAACAGAGTTTATCACAGTACTAATGTGGGTGTGAGTCATCAGTCCATATATGTGCAGTATGAACAGAGTTTATCACACTACTAATGTGGGTGTGAGTCATCAGTCCATATATGTGCAATATGAACAGAGTTTATCACACTACTAATGTGGGTGTGCAATATTCTAAACAAATCACAATGGGAATTCTTAGTATGTGCAATACATACTAGTATAATATTGTCTAATGTCTTATTGTCCAATATGTGGTAAATATAAACGTTGTCAAAAATCCTAATCATTACTGTATGTGAATCTCTCTTACTGTCCCTCTAATTATATGTTATGCTACATCTTGCACTGGGACAATGCAATGAAATTTTGTTCAGCTGGAATGTTAGGTACATTTGATCGACAAAAAAATTTACTTTGACTACAATGGTTAGTGCACACACTATGACAGCGTATTAAAAGAGTTCTGTTGAGCAAGTGTGCTCAGAATTCCAGGGGTTAAACATAGATATAGTATATAAACCTGTGACAATGTGAGCCAGTTCAAGTATTGCTGAAGTAAAAGTTGGAATGTATATCTAACAGGACTGATTTCCACGTTCCATGTACACTGCCATTTTCTTTGCAAGTGGACTTAACTTATTTTCCTGACAAGGAGCAAATGAAGCTTTGGCTCTAGCAAATCTAGGAGTTAATTAGGTGGTAAATAGGTTCCTGATAGAAATTCCTAGAGCGTTTCACTATCTTGGAGTTGACACAGTGGCTCACAAATAAAGGTAGATTTTTGTCCAGCTCAACAAAATCATCAGTTTATGGTGTCTCAAATTTAGGAGTTTCCAGTAGAAAGCCACAACCTGTTCACTTTGCTCAAGTTCGCTAATACATTTAACGGAAAGCTGCACCCAAGAATTTGATTTAGTTGACTGCATTTTTTTTAAATTCACACCTTCATGCTATTATTCCGGCAAGTTCATTTTTTGTTTTTGCTCTTGGTTTTGTGTGATTTACATCTTTTTCAATAAATTGTTCTGTTTGGGGGTTGCTTATTCCCAGAAAGCCTTCCTTAGAGTTCTCGATCATGTATGTGTCACACTGGGGAATATCAGCTTTGTAATCAGTCTCAGTCAAGTCTACCACTAGTTGACTGCGAGTATGCCTGCTGAAGGGTACGAAGAAAATCTCTGCATTAACAAGCAGTGCGTCTATGCCATATATGTTCATGCCAACTAAGCTTAAAACATACAGACAAAAACTTGGTACACAGTCATATAATGTGTTTATTAAAACCTTTTGTCTGGAAAATTCTTTTTTTCAGGCATACATGTAATGCCTAACATTATTACTATTGATTTACATTTGTTTACTATGGCAATACACTAATTTCATTGCTTCAGTTATAGGTACAGCCTGGTTAAATGCAGTCATAAAAATAAAGAATAATATGGTGTTAGAGATTATTAATGTCAGTATGAGCATAATCAAAGAATAAATGTAGACTTTTTATAATTAATACAGATGAAACCTTTGTGTTGGAAGTTGAACAGCTTTTTCTGTACCTATCCAATATTTTGAAGATGAACATGAAAGGCTAGCGTCAAAACCAGACCTCCATGATGTCCCATAATAAAACTACCACCTGTTATTTATATTTAATGATGTATTACTAGGTTGACTAAGGAGAAAGTAACAGTCAGCTGCTTGTCAGGTACCAGGATCCGCCACATAACGCATGTATTCAGGTCCCTCAACAACAGGTACAAATATGACTCCGTCATTGTACATGTGGGTGTGAATGACCTGAGACGTACCTCCCTGAACTACAGGAAAAGAGACATGGAGGAGCTCTCGGAGTATGTAGCCCAGGCGGGTATGAGACTAGCCCTGAGCAGCCTCCTACGATCACCCAGAATGATACCACAGTACAAGCAGAAAATTATTGATTTCAACAATTGGCTAAGTTCTGGTGTCATTCTAAGGGGATCCAGTATCTATCTGTCTGGGGTGACATGATTGACAGACCTCGATGCTTTGCCAGAGATGGCCTGCATCTGTCACCTGTGGGCTTCTGGATACTGGCCAAGGCTCTTGCTACCCCTATAGTGCCTTTTTTAGGCTGTGTTCCAAAACCAGATTACCACCATAACAGCTACAAACAAATACAATCTGAGGGTCATGCTGCTCAACACTAGAAGTCTAAATCTCAAAATACACTCGCTCAAAGCACTCCTTAAAATGGAGTACATCAACATTTATGCTGTAACAGAGACCTGGTTCAAGGTAGCAAAAAGCACCCCTGCACTACCAGGCTATAACTCATTCCACATCTTTCAGCCCCAGAACTTGGACCAAAGCTCCAAAGGCAGTGTTCTTTCCAGATTCATAAAGGATGCGCACACCTCCAGAATGGTAGCCCAACATAACACATCAGAGATACTTCAAGTGCAGCTAACATTGGGTAAGACAGCAATTCAGGTCGTAGCCTGCTACAGGTCCCCAACCATGTCCCAAGACTCACACTCCACATTCCTAAGCACCCTGGAGAATATTAGGGTCCAACCTAACACTCTCATACTGGGAGTCTTCAACTACCCCTCCATTAATTGGGAAAACTACTCATGTACCAATACACTTGCCAAACATTTCCTGGAATTCATTAATGCCAGTGCCCTGGACCAGCTTGTTCTTACCCCCACTAGAGGTAACAACATCCTTTACCTGGTCATTACTAACATGGGAGAACATTTCTCTACACCAATAGTCAACTCCTCCCTGGTTAGATCCGACCACAAACTAATCACCTTGGAAATCCACATCCCTTCCACCCACCCCCACAAAGGTAACCACCATGAAACACTTCTCCAAAGCTAACTTTGGGCTCCTAAAAACAGAGGTGGCTAACTTCATGGCACCTATGCATTTGGAGAATAGTTGCATGACTGCCAAATCATACACCAATGCACTGTACGAACACGCACACAAATGCATGGATCTCGGTATACTCAATAGAACCAAAATGCTCTCCTCCAAAAAATGGAAGTCAATCTGGTGATCCCCTGCCATAAACAAACTTTACAACAGAAGGAGGAAACAGAATAAGGTGAAGTCCCAAGACTGGAAAAACTCCCTTATCAGCCTCAACAAAAAGTTGAGATCCCTCATTAAATCCTCTAAAGCTAGCTATGAAAACAGAACTGCAGCAGATAGTAAAGACAACCACAAGGCCTTCTTTAGTTATGTAAAGAATCTCCACGGCAATACCCAGATTTGCTTTGAGCTACTGCACAATGGCACCTCCTATATCGTGCCAATAGATATTGCCAATATACCGGCCGACAGATTCAGTGCCAACTTTACCCCTCTCTCCCCCACCAAAGTACCAATCACAATACCAGTAGATTTCTAGGCATCCAGTATTACTGCTGCACAGGTTAAAACGGCACTGTCCAAGGCCAAGAATACAGCTTCTATGGGACCTGACAATATCCCTGGCTGTGTTCTACATGAACTACATAGTGAACTGGCATCTCACCTTTATGCCTTGCTCACTCACTGCCTCACCTCAGGCTTTGTCCCTACCGAATGGCGCACTGCTACAGTCATCTCTCTCCACAAAGGAGGAGTGACTACAGACCCTGGGAACTATTGTCCCATTAGCCTGATGAGTTTGATATGCAAAGCTATGGAACACATCATCATGGACCTAATAAACAAGGATATAGGGGATCTCCAAACTCTGGATCTGACACAGTTTGGTTTTGTGAAGGGTAGATCATGCCTGTTCAACCTGGTTGACTTCTTTGAGTCATTCACTAGAGCTGTGGGTGAAGGCAGTGTGGTTCATACAGCCTACCTTGATCTGGCCAAGGCCTTTGATACCCTTCCCCACTCAGGAATTAGAAAATCTCACTAAACTAGGCTTCAACCCTTATATCACTAGGTAGGTTGCAAACTGGCTCACAGATAGAACCCACAGTGTGAAAGACTCCAAGTCAGACTGCTGACCAGTCACTAGTGGAGTCCCACAGTGTTCAGTCCTGGGTCCTCTCATTTTTGGTATCTACTTCTCTGAAGTCCAGGCCAACACGAAGGGACTCTGGCTGACAAAGTTCACAGATGATTGCAAATTGGGAGGTATTATTAACTCCCCAAGTGACGTTGACATCCTACAGAAAGGCCTCACTGAGACCAACGACTGGTGTCAGAAGCATGGCCTTAAGCTCAGTTCCAAAAAATGTGTCATCATCCCCTTTGGAAAAAACCTGGTCCCCATGAATTACCACATTGATGGTAGTCCAGTGAACACAGAAGGCGTTATAAGAGAGCTGGGAACACAGGCTGACAGCAACCTCTCTTTTGACCAAAACATTGCCACTGTGGTCAGAAAGTCCTTCTATGTGGCACATCTCATTACTAAGGGTTTTGCATCCAGGAAGAAAGAGGTCATTGTCTCCCTGTACTCTTCCCTCATTAGGCCAGTCATCGAGTACTGTGTTCCATTTGGGATGCACCTCACTAGACACCTGCAACAACTGGAGAGGCCACAAAAGTACCTCACAAAGAGGATCCTAGGCCTTAAACACTTGTCCTATATGGACAGACTCAAAAAACTCCAACTATTCTCTGTCTCATATCGCCTACTTAGAGGCGATCTCTGCTTGACTTACAAAGCCATGTGATCCATGTCTGACCCAGCTCTGTTAGAAATGTTACATCTAAAGAAATCCCAATCCCTCTGCACCACATGCTTCAGAGACCTCAACCTCATTACCACAGTCAACAGAACAAGCTGGAGGGCCAGGTTCATAACCCAGAGACTGCCCATGCTATGGAATAAACTTCACACACATGTCAAACAGAGCACCTCACTGGCCCTCTTCAAGAGAAATCTTGATGAGTGGATGGGAAATAGAAAATTCACCGTGGCCATCATTCCAGTGGGTCTACTCGACAGAGGCACTGGGAACTAAGGTCAGGTGGCACGATGCCAGGGTAATCCTATGGGCTAGGCTTGTAAAGGCTCCAGGGCCATTAGCCTAGTACACACCTATGATCCTGTTGAACACTGTGTATATTTATAGTTTCATAGGCTAACTGCCCTTACCAGCCATTTTAAGCCTAGCCACTTTCCCTTTTTTGTGCTCGAAATAACCTACCCCATTTTGTTATAGATTAGTTTTACCCATTTCACTCTTAAGATAACATTCCTTTGTAAATTCATCAATTCATACACTCTTATGACTCCTCACTTTGTTTGGTTGAGGAATTCTGATATATCTGCCAAACTCGATAATTATAGCTACTATTTCTTTTATACTCTGGAGCTCAAGATTCTGTATACTTTTTGTTTCATTTTTGTTTGCTGTTTAACTTTGCTTCTTCTTGTCTGAATATCACTGCTTCTTCCAGTGTGTAATTATTTTTTCTTATGGAGTTGCTTACTTTCAAAGAGTCCCTTGCAAATGGAGCCCACCAGCTCGACAGTCCCAGTTAGTAGATCTAAATAAAATAACTTACATTAGATTTGCTGTATTGCAAACTGCACAGTCCTGCAGTTGAGCTCATATTTAATGAGGAGGAGTCAGGAACATAGATTAGTGACAGCAGATATATGCAATAATTAACATTCTTTCAATATTTCCTCCTGACAGTGAAGTTCTGCAACTTATGGTGTGTGTCTGCTATGTTTACAGCATAACATTTCATATTCTGGACCTGTTCTGTAATTTCCTGGGCTGTCTTGTCCAGAGCACTTTGTTGACTTTTGAGCTTTTGTGTTATTTTCTGGTTTGAACTGGGCAGGTTCAGTCTAAGAGTAAAGGAATGCAGAGTTGTGCATAACGCCACTTAAGGAGAGAGACATAGAGATAGACAGTCAGACAGTGAAATTACTTGTGTGTGTTTGAAATGGAGTGGCAGTGCATTTCTAAGTTGTGTGATTACTACTACACTGACATTCTTTTTTGTCTCCAGGTCTTCAGTGAAAAATGATCTCTGACTCAGTGGGACTAACCACCTTGCAGAATGAAATAAGATGCAAACCAGTATGACATACATAAGAACAAGACTGTTTCTAATAACATTCCCCATTAGAGTCACAGTATCATCTGAATTCCTTGATCAGTTTAATGTTACAAATGTGTGGACTGAGCGTGGGGATTTTTATTATAAACAACCTTGTGCTGATGTTTGTCATTCCAGGGTTCTAACACGTGTCATTCAGTGTACCTGGTAAATTCCACTGAGTCAATGGAATTTTTTCAGGAAAGGCCTAAAAAAATAATACAAACTCCAGCAAATATGCACTCAGAACACAGGCCCGGCTAAAATCCAAATATATTTAATGTCAGATAAGCGCTTTCACGATAAAGTAACAACATCGCTTCATCAGATTAAAATCTCATGAGAACAGGACACCTTAAATCAATATAAGCATCCAATCAGATTCAATATCACAGACCGCCTCCACATATTCATCAGATAGCTAAAA
Source organism: Protopterus annectens (assembly GCF_019279795.1). Lineage (NCBI taxonomy): Eukaryota > Metazoa > Chordata > Ceratodontiformes > Protopteridae > Protopterus > Protopterus annectens. The sequence continues at coordinate 1,646,268,370 of NC_056729.1, read as the reverse complement.
TACTAATTAAACGTAGTTTTGAACTTATAAAAAGCCCCATTAATACCTTTAAAAAATATAAACAGCTAGAAATACATATCCTATAGGTTCATAGGTAGATACAAGGCTATTGGCCCCTAGGGCCTATATAAGCCTAGCCAAAAATGTTCTCTGGCTTTCACCACTCAAGAAAATTATTTTCCTGTGCCACTGTCGAGCAGAGCCACAGAAGTGATCCCCGTGGTGAATTTCCTATTTCCCATCCCATCATCAAGATTTTTCTTGAAGAGTGCTAATGTGGAGCTTTGTTTGACATAGATAGGTAGTTTATTCCAGAGTATAGGAAGTCTCTGGGACAGGAATCTATCCCTCCAGCATGTTCTGTTTACTGTGGTGACAAGGTTTAGGTCCCTAGAGCGTGTAGCTCGGAGGGATTGGGATTTCTTTACGTGGAGCATGTCCAACAGCTCTGGGTTTGACATAGCTTTGTATGTTAGGCAGAGATCTCCTCTGAGTAGGCGATATGCAATGGAATAAAGCTGGAGGTTTTTGAGACGGTCTGCATAGGGCATCTGTTTGAGGCCAGTAATCCTCTTTGTGAGGTATTTCTGTGGCATTTCCAGTTGTTGTAGATGTCTTGTGAGGTACATACCAAAAGGGGCGTTGTACTCTATAATGGGTCTAATGAGTGATGAGTAGAGGGAAACAATTACCTCTTTTTTCCTGGATGAGGAACTTTTTGTGATGAGGTGTGCCATGTAAAAGGATTTCCTGACTACTGTGGCAATCTGATTATCAAAAGAGAGACTACTGTCCACCTGTGTCCCAAGGTCTCTTATCACACTTTCAGTGTTAAGTAGACTACCGCCTATGTGGTAGTTCATGGGTACAGAGTTTTTATCAAAGGGGATGACAATGCACTTTTTGGCATTGAGCTTTAGGCCATGGCTTTGACACCAGGCATCTGTCTCAGTGAGGCCCTTTTGTAGGATGTCCACATGGTTAGGAGTTTCGATTATGGCTCCTAGTTTGCAGTCATCTGCAAAATTCATTAGCCAAAGACATTCTGTGTTAACCTGTACTTCAGAGAAGTAGATACCAAACAGGAGAGGACCCAGGACTGAACCCTGTGGTACTCCACTTCTCACTGGTCTGAAGTCGGATTTGGAGTCTGCTACATTCACAGTGTGGGTTCTGTCAGTGAGCCAGTTGGCAACCCATCTTGTGACATAGGGATTTATACCTAGTTTAGTGAGCTTATCTATAATTCCAGAGTGGGGGGTGGTGTCGAAAGCCTTGGCGAGATCTAGATAGGCTGTGTGAACCACCTTACCCTTGTCTATGGCTTTGATGACTGCTTCAGTGAAGTCTATCAGGTTTAGGAGCCATGATCTGCCTTTTACAAACCCGAACTGAGTGGGGTCCAGAGTCTGGAGATTACCAATGTCTTTGTTTTTAAGTTCCATGATGATACGTTCCATGGCCTTGCAGAGCAGGCTCATCAGGCTAATGGGGCGGTAGTTCCTGGGGTCCATGGTGGCTCCCCCTTTGTGGAGTGGGATAACCGTTGCTGTGCTCCATTCAGTGGGCACAGAGCCTGAGGTGAGGCTATGATTGAACATGGTACTTAGGTAGGGTGCCAGTTCATTCTGTAGTTCGTGTATTGTCATTTACAACTATACACATCTAGCCTAAACAACATTTTGTGCATCAGCTCAATTCTTGAGATTGCAAAGGAAGGTGAAAAAAACACAAAGAAGTAGAGGAATAAACATAATTAACAAATACAGTACTACTCCCAATGCACACAAGAGCAGAGACATTTACCAACACTTATATACAAAAAGAATACCCTCCCCTGAATTAAATGAACTACCCTATTTAAAGTAAAATAAAACACACTACAGATTGAAATGCCTAAGTTATTTGTTTAATATTACACCTGAGTGAGTTAAATAATACTGACAATGAATATAATGAATAAATATTGCACTTGTAATATATGTAAGTATATATTGCACAAATAAATAAAAATTAACTGTTATGTGTCCAGACCCCTGGGACTAGTGCCCAAGTTCAGAAGTCTAATCGCTGTAGGGTAGAAGTTGTTACTGAATCTTGTAGTCCTGCAGTGGATGCTGTGATATCTCCTACCCAATGCCAGATGCTTAAACAGTCCATGCGCAGGACACTTGTTGTCCTGTTTTATTTTGGCAGCCTTTTGGATGCTTCTTGCAGAATAAAGATGTATCAATGGAAGACTGGAACCTGTTACCTTCTCTGCAACTCTTACCACATGTTGTTCATAGGTTTCATAGGTTCATACTAGGCTATCTGCCCGAGGGCATTTACAAGCCTAGCCCATAGTTTTGTGGCTTACGCCACCCCTTTAGTATGGGGAACTATACCCATTATTTTGCTGTGCCTCTGTCGAGCAGTGACACTGAGGTAATCCCTGGGGTATATCTGCGATCTCCCATCCATTGGTCAAGATTTCTCTTGAACAAGGCCAGCGAGGTGCTCTGCCTCACATATACCGGGATTTTATTCCACAGCATAGGGAGTCTTTGGGTGATGAATCTATTCCTCCAGCACGTCCTATTAATAGCCGTGTCGAGGTTTAAGTCTCCCGCCCTTGTGGCTCTGACGGATCTAGATTTTTTGAGGTGAAGCATATTCATCAAATCTGGGTTTGACATGGCCTTGTATGTTAGGCAAAGGTTGTAGCACCTTCTTTTCTGTAACTGGGCAGTGTCCAAACCACACTGTGAAGTTGCAGGTGAGGATGTTCTCTATTGCACCCCTGTAGAAGGTGGAGAGAATATGAGGAGGAAGTTCAACTTTTTTCAGTCTTCTTAAAAAGCAGAGACATTTGTGTGTTTTCTTGACCAGTTGGCTGGTGTTTCCTGACCATGACAGATACCCTGATATGTGTACACCCAGGAATTTCATAGTCTAGACCCTCTACACACTCTCACCCTTGATCCTAAGCCCTGGGTGGTTTATTCTCTTTTTCCTGAAGTCGATGATAATCTCTTTGGTCTTGCTTACATTCAGGTCAAGGTTGTTCCCCTCGCACCAACTGATTAGAGATGCCACCTCCACTCTGTATGCCCTTTCAGCCTCGTTTTTGATGAGCCCCATGACTGTGGTGTCATTGGCAAATTTGATGATATGGTTGGACTTGTATTTAGCATAGCAGTCATGGGTCAGGATGGTGAATAACAGTGGGTAAGAACACATCCCTGTGGAACCCCAGTGTTAATCATGATGCAGTTTGATGTGTTCTTACCTAAACACCCCCTCTGTGGTCTCTCAATCAGGAAGTCCAGGATCCAATTACAGAGATGTTTATTGATTCCTAAATGTGCCAGTTTTTCTATTAGCTGCATTGGTACCACCGTATTAAATGCAGAGCTGAAGTCTATGAGCAGCATCCTCACATAAGTTGTCTTTGCTCTCTAAATGCTCAAGGGAGATGTGTAGTGCTACTGATATGGCATCAGCTGTGGATCAGTTTGCTCTGTATGCAAACCGCAGAGGGTCAAAATCAGGAGATAGGCATTATGAAAGATGCTTTTTGATCAGCCGCTCAAAATATTTCATAACAGTGGATGTCAGAATGACTGGTCTGTAGTCATTTGGGCTGGAGGGAGTGGTTTCTAAGGTAGTGAGATGATGTTCGTTTCCTTGTAGTATGAAGGTACTTTTGTCATGGCGAGAGAGGTGTTATATATTTCCTTGAGCATTGTGCATAGTTGATCAGAACAGCCTTTTAACACCTTGCACAGTATGTTGTTTGGGTCAGCAGCCTTCCTGGGGTTCACTCTCCTTAGCTCTTCTTACCTCCTCTGTGCTGAGCTGAGTACAGCATCTTTCTCCTCAGTGGGTGGCTTTAGTTCCAACCTGTTGTTTCTTTCCTCAAATTTACCAAAGAAGAAGTTCAAACTATCCAGAAATTTGATGCTGTTCTCATTTTGTAGTCAGTGATCTCCTGTATGCCTTGCCATAGTCTCCCTGCATCCTTCATGTCTTCATAGTGGCTCTATACCTTTCTGTCATACTCCCTCTTAGACTCCTTTATACCCCTCCTCAGATTACCTCTTGCTACATTTAGGGCTGCTTTACCCTTAGCCCTGTAAGCTGCCTTTCTCTCCTTCAGAAGCTCATATACCTTATGGGTGAGCCATGGCTTCTGGTTAGCTCTAATACTGATAATCTTGGTATTTGTTACCCCATAAACACAGTTTGAAATGTATGACATCACTGCCTCAGTGTATTCATTGATGTTCAGATGCTGATTCACTGTGGCACTTGTCAAAGTCACTTGTCAACTTGAGGACTAACCTCTCTACCTTACGAGATGATGGTAAGGGAGTTTGATGAGTAGGAAAAAAATACTTATTTGCACTAAATACCATGGTCGTAGATCCAAGTACATTGAGTGAGTGAGTCTTTTACTTTATGCAGTCTGCCAAGGAGAAGAGGCCTAATCACAACACAGCATCTATCTGAGCATCTCTGAGACCAGGGTTTTCACCACAGTGGCACAGGCCTGGTACCTCCCTTCACAGTGCCACTTTTGATAGCCACACCGTGGGTTCTGCCATGGGTTCAATCACTGGGTGTCACTGTCAATTTCACAAAATTGACGTGACTTTCAGTACAGTTTATCACCTTTAAACTGCAGCTCCTCTGAGCAGTATTTTGTGATTCTGAAGATGAAGTGAAAGTAAGGATCAGAAGTTTGGGTCTCTGACATTGTGAGTCTAATGGCATCCCCAAGGACCGCATTCATTCTCTAATATGTTTTGTGGTTTATTTGTGTGAGTGACTGTTTTTCCAGTCTGTCTGGCCTATCTTTGCATGTTGGTCTTACTAAACTTTATACAGTGCTGAAGTCACTATTGTTTTAGTTCTTATTTCGTCCTGCAAAAAATTTTATTTTTGTGGGTTCCCCCCAAAACTTCCATTTTGACCTTCCTTTTCTCCCCTTTACTCCAGCAATTCCTGGCTTAGTTTGCACCTGTGAAATGTTACAAAGATCAGTCAAGGTCAGAGAGGGGAAAATTGTCTACGTAAATCTGAGGCATCTAAATAAACATGGAATGATATGCTCACGTACTGTCTGGAGGGACATGGCTTGGATCTTGGTGTGACCCATCCAGTTTCAGTCATTTTTGTGGGATATACATTCCCAAAGAGGGAAATATACTAAGAGACATCATAAGCTACTGTTCCATTCTATTGCTGGAATATATGCAGGTTCCAGTGGAGTTCACGTTAACATCTGAAGGTAGAATACTCTAGAAATAAATTTGTTCACAAAGAAAGAGACTGCTGTCCTTCACATGTTTACTGCTTGCTTGCTGCAAGTTGGGAGATTGGGATCTGATTATATTCTCAATAAGTTGGGTAAGGCTGTTTGCTTTCTCACTTTTTTCTTCTCATTGGCCCATCATTTGCTGGCACTATTTTGGTCACTATTTTCAGAGTGTCTGATTCACAAGACTCTACAGCCTGGCTTCTTTGAAAATGATCCTGGTTTGAGAAATAGGGGCTTAGATTAGAATGAAGAACATCTTTGTATAATGCTTGGTTCCTGTGATGATGGCAGTCTAACTGCTTCACCTCCTAGTGAACATCTTGGTGGTCTTTGACACCTCCATGAAGTTACAATGGCTATCTTTAATGAAAACTACAGAGGCACTTCATTTGGGATGTAGAGTTCCCTGTCCCACCCCATTCTGTCTCACATCACCAGATATTTTGTTCGCCTTACTTTTATTATTCTACCATTGATGCTTATGTTTCTGCCCTGCTGACCTCCCATTATCTAGGAACTGGAAAACGTTTGGCTCAGAACTACACAATGAACAAATTTTTAAGGTAGAATCTTCACTTTTAGTCCCAATCATAAAACCATCTCTGCCAAGAGATCTGTTGGATGTGATTGTTCTAACTGATGCTGTGTCCCCTCTACTGTTAAAATCAGCTGTTAACATGGGCTATAGCAAGTTAATTGATTTTGCAAGGAATTCTTTAATTTTCCAATGAATTTACTAGCGACTCTTACTGTAGTTTCATGTTGAGCGATTAGTCAAATACTAAAATAAATTTGACTTGAATCTGCTTCGCTTGAAGTTTTGTGCCTCAAAACTTTCTTTTCTTGGCAACCATCATTTTTGTTTTCCACAACACCGATCTTCAGATTCTCATGTGTAAAGACCCTTTTGGTTTGTTGAAAAGTTGGGTGTGTGTGTCTGTGGGTGGGTGTGCCACAGAATGATTCCCAATTTTCTCTCTTTCGTAACTTTCACGATGCCTTATCACCATTCAGTTCACTTTCCGTTATTTTGTGTTCGTTTGCAGATCAGAAGTCATGTTTCTGTCCCAGAAAAGACTGCAGGTGAAAGGGAAATAGGAGTGGAGGGGGTAAGTGTCTTGGAGTTTTGTTCTGGAGTAAGGATGGGGGAGATTATTGGAAAATTAACCAGTAGATGGTTACTGTACTGCAGGTATTGTATTGGACTTCTCAGTCTTGTGTAAACTGGTTAAAAAAGTGTTTTATCTCTTTGTTTTAACTCTGCTACTGTAACAAACCACAAACTACACAGTAGAAGTTCAGAAGAGGGTAGAAAAAAAACAACGAATCAACAATATTTTAAACCATCAACAGTCTTCCAAATAAAGCCATGATTTATTAAGCACTTTTATTCTCAAAATTACAACAGGATTTCATTAGAATACAAAACAACTGCTCTGTTCACTCACCTCAATTTAAAAGCTACCAAAAATTATGAGATACTTAGTTGATAACAAAAACACTTATGTAAACAAATTCAAGCATAAAAAAACATCAGTTTATTCTTCAACACTTTAATGTTGTTTGATGTCTCACCCGACATCTGCAGCAATTGGAGAGACCCCAGAAGTTCCTCACCAAAAGGATAAAGGGACTCCAAAATCTGTCATATGCTGCCAGATTGAAGAAACTCCAGCTCTATTCAGTTGCATACCATCTGCTCAGAGGTGACATGTGCCTGACATACAAGGCCATGTCCAACCCGGAATTAATGGACATGCTTCACCTCAAAAAATCCAAATCCACCAAAACCACTAGAGCAAGCAACTTAAACCTTAGCACGGATATAAATAGGACATGCTGGAGGGATAGATTTATTACTCAGAGACTCCCTATGCTGTGGAATAAAATCCCAGTCCATGTGAGGCAGAGCACCTCGCTGGCTCTGTTCAAGAGAAATCTTGACCTGTGGATGGGAGATCGTAGGTTTATCCTGGGAATCATCTCTGTGTCACTGCTGGACAGAGGCACAACAAACTAATGGGCACAGTATTTTTTCATATAAGGGGTGGCGTAAGCCACAAAAATTTGGGCTAGGCTTATAAATGCCTTAGGGCAGATAGCCTAGTATAAACCTATGAACCTATGAACCTATGTCTGCTAGGAAAGCATAACCCAAATAAATTAGAATTCACAGTGTATTTATTTAAAAACAACGCACTTATAATTTAGTAGACATTCTATTTAAAACACTTTCAAAGGTGATGCTGTCATTTATTCCTGCAGGACAAATGAAATTTAATTTAATTTGCCAACAAAATTCAGTATGCAAAAAATATTTTCCCACTAGATATCCTGTGCTTTTCAAACACTTTATCAGCAATATATATATATATATATATATATATATATATATATATATATATATATATATATATTTTTTTTTTTTTAATTTTCACAAAATAACATGTATAAATAATGCAGTCTCACCATGTTTAGAAATACAATGCAGGTTTTCTGATAAGTTCTTTTTCTGTTTTGCCAACTTAAAATGTATTGCATACAGTACAGATTGCTATGTACACAACTCCTTTAGTTCCAGTGTTAAAATTTATTTATTTATTTATCTATTTATTTCCAGTTTGATGACCGGGGATGTCCACTGGGCTCAGGGAGCCCGTTTTCAGTGGAAGCCCGGGAAGAAAAGCTCCATGTTATAAAGTTTAGATACAGATACAATACAGAAAAGAAGAACAATTTACAGTTATTTTTCATGCTAGAGAGCAGGTGTAATTTCTTAGGTACATGTTACCTTTAGATAGACACAATGTTATTAATGAACAATTTACAGTTACATTTCATGTTAGAGAGCAGGTGTAGATTCTTAGGTACATGGTACAAATTTGATATTTACAGTATGTACGTGTGTGGTAGCCTAGAGATCATAGCTAGAGAGGCTAGTAATCATAGCTGGAGAGGGGTTTAGAGGTGGAGAGAGAATTATAGGACTAAATGGGGAGAATATAGTTGCAGTTTCTGTTAGAGTAAAGGTAGGAATGTAACTGAGATTTGAAGTTTTCACAGTTTGCACAGGTCCTTGGAGAGGAAGGAAGAGAATTCCATTTTTTGCTAAGGAAAAGGATAGCAGGAGTTGACCAGCAGGGCGATTGGGTTTTTGGACAAAGATTAGGTTTTGGTGAGTAGATCTGAGAGTTCTCTGAGGGGTGTAGGGGAGAAGGATGTTGCATAGAGCAGGGCACTTAGAGGGCTGAAATATTAGTTTGTGGGCTGTGGTAATGTGAAGATAGTCTAGATGGTTGGAGAGTTTAAGCCAGTGTAACAAATTAAGGGCAATACCCTCATTGGAGGAGTATTTGGCTTTGGTGACAAATTTAGAAATCTTATTATAACAGACTTCCAATTTTGAGGTGAGCGTGACAGATAAGTTAGTTAATAGAAAGAGCGCCATACATTAGTGAGGGGAGTAGATAGGTAGTGGCAAGCATTTGGTAGAAGGAGAGAAATTGGATGTTCCTGTATAGCATACCAAGTTTTATATGGGTTATCTTAATGTTCTGCTGGATGTGAGTGTCACATTTCAGGTGTTCATCAATAGTGACCCCAAGTAGTTTGGCAAAGGGAACAACTTCTATAGTGGAGTTGTTTTGGCTAATGATTTGGAATGAGTTTTTTATCAAGAGGGGAAGCTTTTGAGGGAGAGAATAATAGTATTTTGGATTTATTGGCATTTAGTGAGAAGTGATTCTGAAGCATCCAATTTTCAGTGGTGGAGAAAGCAGCTTGGGTCAGTGTCTGAAGCTCTGGAAGGTTGGCGGCACTACAGATTAATGTGGAATTATCTGCATATTGTACAATTTTGATATTGGGTATGGCTTTGTGGAAATTGTTAATAAAGATGTTAAACAGCATTGGACTGAGTATGGATCCCTGGGGAACACCAGTGAGGGTGGGAAGAAAGGTTGAGGTGCCTGTCCCCCATTTTACAACTTGAGATCTATTGGAGAGGTAGCTAGAGAACCAGGATAAGGTATTCTGGGAGAGATTAAGGTCATAGAGATGGTTTAGGAGATGGGTGTGGAAGATGGTATCGGATGCCTTGGACAGATCTAGAAGAACAGTAGAAACTATTTTTCCAGAGTCCCGGGTAAGATTTATTGTCTCTAGGAAGGAGACAAGTGCAGTGGTTGTACTATGGCCTGGACGGAAGTAGTGTTGGGTTGGAGTGATTAGTTAGTTATTGGCTAAGAATGGCATGAGCTGAATTTGAATGCATTTTTCTAGTAGTTTGGAAATTGAGGCGAGGATAGCTATGGGGCAGAAGTTGGAGATGTTATTGTTTTTGCCTCCTTTATGGAGAGGTAAAATGAAGGCAGTGTGCTATAGTTTGGGAAAATAAGATTCTAGCATGGATCTATTGATCAGGATGCTAATGGGAAGAGCAATACCATCTGCGGCTGTTTTTAGGAAGGAGGATGGGATATTGTCAGGGGCATTGGAGCAGGGTTTTAATTTGGAGAGTAATTTTTTTATATAGGATGTTGAGATGGGCTTAAGTTTGAATATAGGTGGAGGGTTCAGGGTGGAGGATGTTGTAGGTGGTGGTGATGAAAGGGTGGATTGAGGGGAGGGGTTATTGTTAGGGAAGGTTTTGGTCAGTTCAGCTATGGAGTTAGTGTAGAAGGAGTTGAATCGAGAGGCTATTTCAGGGTCAGATTTGCTGGTGTCAGGGCAGGGGGTTGCTTTTGGTACCTGGGTTGAGAGAAGAGAATTAATGGAGTTCCAGAATTGTTTTGGGCTTTTAGATTGGTTAGATTGTAGTTTAATATAGTAGGACTTTTTGTCTCTGATGATTTGTTTTATAGCAAAGTTGCTGAGTTGTTTATATTTAAGGAAAGTTTCAGGCTGCTTGTTTTGATGGTATGTTTTCCAGGATTTGTCTCTTTGTAGCATAAGTTTTTTGGTATCTTTGGTTAGCCAAGGGGTGGATTTGGTTTTTACTCTTTTTGTTCTTGGTGGTGCTAGGGAGTTGAGGATGTTTAAGAAGGAGGAGTTGAAAAATTCTATGGCATTATCTAATGGAAGGGTTTTTAGCGGGCTCCAATTTGTTTGTTTCCGGGAGTTAGAGAAGGTAGTTGAGTCAAAGTTTGTGAGGTTACGTGTGTGGATGACTTGGTGTAGGTGAGGAGAGGAGTGGGTAGCTCGGTAGATAAATGATGGCAAGTGGTGTCCTATAGGACTGGGTGGGATGCCAGAGTTTAAGATTTTATTGGGATGGGAAGCTCGGATCCAGTCTAGTGTGGTAGCTGGGGAGTTTGTTTTATTGGGTCTGGTGATGGAGTTAGTAATTTGTGTATAGTTAAATAGACTGATGGATATGGTGGGATTGGGGTTATTGGTTTTATTCCAATCAATGTTTACGTCTCCAAGTACAATACGTCTCCTGCTTAATATTGGTTGAGGTCCAGAGGAGTATATCCTCCAGAGTAGTGTTGTTGTTACCAGGGGAGATATAGAGTCGAGGTCCAGAGGAGTATGTCCTCCAGAGCAGTGGTGTTGTTACCAGGGGAGGGGGGATATAGAGTGCAATGATACAAATACTTTTGTGGTTATTTACTTTTAGCAGGCCTGTTACTAGTTCTGCATTATTGAATGTGGGGATAGGATTAGGGTATGGAGTGATGGATAGTAGGTTAGAGGAGATTAAGGCTACCCCACCACCTTTTCTGTTTGGGTGGTCATGTCTGAGGGATTGGAATCCAGGAGGAAGGATTTCAGAGTCACTAATGTGAGGTTTTAGCCATGTTTCTGAAATGGCTACAATGTCGGGTTGGTTGTAGTTCAACCAGGCATGGAACTGGGTTACTTTATTTCTTAAACTTTGTGCATTAATGGTGAAGAGTTTGAGGTATTTATGATTAGCTTTATAATTTGAGGTGGGGAGATTAGCAGTGCAGGTACTGTTTGGTCCAGGATTTGGATGTATGTCTCCAGCTAAGCAGAGTCAGTTGAGGAAGGGTAGTAGTATTTTTGATTTGGTGTTTAGTAGTTGTGGGAAGTAAAGTATTAGCTTAGGAGTGTAGTACTTAGTTGAGGGGGGAAATAATTTTATTTTGAAGTACTGGAGTGGGTTGGGTTGAACTAGCGAAGTGGATATGTTGTGGAAGTGTGTTTTTGAGTGATAAGAAAGGAGGTTGGGAGAGGGGGGATAGGAAGGGTGGGTGGAGTAAGTTGTGGGAGTAGGAGGAAGTGAGATATAAAGGGAGTAAGACTAAAATGCAGATAGTTGGGGTGAGGATGGTTTGAGGTAGGAGTCCAGGCATGGTGGATAAGTGTAAAGATATAGTAGTGGAAGATGAATTAGGGAGTTAGGTGGGAGAGGAGGAGTGACTGAGATAGGCAGGTGGAGGAAAAGGGGGTGGGGCTGTGGAGGAGGTGATTGGTTGATAGAGAGAAGGGGGGGTTTAGGGTTCCAATAAAGATAGGAGTACTGGGGGTGGGTGAGAATTGGGGGCAGGTTAGGGAAGTGGAGTGATCCCGTAGGGCGAACGGAGCAGGAAGAGCTAAAGAGAAGGTGGCTGGCTGAAACCAATCAGCCAGCTGAAGCAGAAAAGTGTGCTTTGTGAATGAAGTACAGGGACAGCAGGGGAAAACAAAGTTGAGGGGAGTAAGGTGGTGAAATACAGCTCAAGTCAAGTCAAAGCAGGCCAGTGGGGCAAGTATGAATGGGAGTGGGGGATAGTTTGGGAGAGAAGGAAAATAGATTTAGGAGGTCTTAATCAGTAAGTGGGAGAGCAGTGCCACCTAGTGGTAAAAATATATATGAGGTAGCATAGGAGTTAAGGGAGTTAAGGACTGCTGTAGGCTGCTTGGCAAGCGTGGGGTAAAGCACAGGCACCACGGTGGTGAGCACTAGTAAAAGATTACAGTACATGCACTTTATATTTTATCCTGATAGGGCTGTAGGTTGGAAGTTCCTCAGAAGATTGTGGTAGTGTCCCATAATGGAAGTCCTTTAGGGGTTATTTCCTGGACCGTAGTGGAAAGGGTTGATTACATGTGCAGCTGTAGGGAGAAGAGCAGAACAGAACAGAACAGGTAAACAAGTAAAAGAACTTACAGAGCAAACTGAGGGAATGCTGTTAAGGAGTCAGCATCAAGGTAGCTCAGTTAAGGAGTCAGCAGCAAGGAAACGCAGTTAAGGAGTCAGCAGCAAGGAAATGAAGTTAAGGAGTCAGTAGCAAGGAAACACACTTAAGGAGTCAGCAGCAAGGAAACGCAGTTAAGGAGTCAGTAGCAAGGAAACGCACTTAAGGAGTCAGCAGCAAGGAAACGCAGTTAAGGAGTCAGCAGCAAGGAAACGCAGTTAAGGAATCAGCAGCAAGGAAACGCAGTTAAGGAGTCAGCAGCAAGGAAACGCAGTTAAGGAGTCAGCAGCAAGGAAACGCAGTTAAGGAGTCAGCAGCAAGGAAACGCAGTTAAGGAGTCAGTAGCAAGGAAACGCAGTTAAGGAGTCAGCAGCAAGGAAATGCAGTTAAGGAGTCAGTAGCAAGGAAACGCACTTAAGGAGTCAGCAGCAAGGAAATGCAGTTAAGGAATCAGCAGCAAGGAAATGCAGTTAAGGAATCAGCAGCAAGGAAACGCAGTTAAGGAGTCAGCAGCAAGGAAGAAAACCATTTGAAAATGGGGCCTGGAGTCCCAGTAGGTAATATCACCTCCTGCAGAGGTCTAATTGGTCTAAAATGTCCTGGACATGACATCACAACTGGGTGATCAATAATTACAATAACAATATTTGGTCCCTCAAAAATCTACATGAATTACAACTTCTATATTTTTTGCATGTAACGTTTAGTTTGACTCAATTTCTCAATACCCCTGTTGTTTAAAATAGTTTTAAAATTCCATTTATTTTTAATAACACATATAGGTCTCTCTCTGACTGATTATAAATGTTCAAAATTGAATGTACTTTTCAAATTCTTAATTAAAATCTTTTTAAAAATTCTGTAACTCGTATTATATGTTAAAACCATGATGCTTGAAAGATCCTTCCCACCGACTAAATCCTGGCCCTTCCTTCTTGTATGAGTCCATGTATAAGATGACTTTAATATAGCGGGTAGAAAGTTGCTCTCTTATTCATAACCTCTTTCACTGTAGTATTCAACAAATTAATAGGAAAATCAAGTTCCACCACTGTATTAATAACAGTAAAGCTTCATCCTGAAAATCTGAATCTTCTGAAACAATGTTAGACAACTAATCCTTTATATCATTTTAGCTGGATAGAATGGCAGATTTTGAAGTATAAATACCAGGTAGAAAAAGTTGGTTTCTGTTACAGTCTAGACAAAACCATAAAATTAACCTTGTCTAGACTTAAAGTTATCTAAAAAATTTGAAATACATGTCAGATGCAGAATATGCCAGTTCTAAAATGTTGATTGAAAGATTTATTTTATTAAAAAAAAAACTCACTTTCCTGCCCATCACCCATCCATAAAATAAAAATATATTTGGAATACCTAAAACACAATTCAAGGTCCTTCATATCCTCCAAGGGAACCACAAACCTCAATTCCCACTAATGTAAAACTAGGTTTGCATATGCTGGAGTACATGCAGAGCCCAAAGCAACTACCTGGAATCTTTTTTAAAAAGTTCCCTTTCAAAAGATATTTAAAACTTTCTCCATGGGAACAGTTCATAAGAGGTTACTAGGCTAATGGCCCCTAGGGCCCTTACAAGCCTAGCCAAGAGTTTATCCCCAAAAATAAACCTCAGTCAGCACCTGTCTCCCCTGTCAATGAGAGACACAGGTGAAATTGTTGGGACAAATCTGTAGTTTCCCATCCACTCATCAAGAATGCACTTGAGGAGGGTCAGTGAGGTGCTCCACTTGACATATATGGGACGTCTATTCCAGAGACAGGGCAGCCTCTGGGAGACAAACCTGTCTCTCCAGCAGGTTTTGTTAATGTCACATATTAGATTCAGGCCTTTTGAATGGGTAGTGCATGAGGAGTTAGACTTATGGATATGGAGCATCTCTAGAAGGGCAGGGTCTGACATTGCCTTGTAGGTGAGACACAGATCACCCCTGAGCAATCTTTACGATACTAAGTAAAGTGATACATAGGATAGGTGTAGAGTCTGCATAGGATAGGTACTGGAGGCCATGGATTTTATTTGTGAGGTATTTCAGTGGCCTTTTCGGTTGGTGCAAATGTTTGGAGAGGTACATCCCAAACGGGGTGTTATACTCAATTATTGGTGTAATGAGGGAGGAGTATAGAGAGGTAATATCCTCCTTTTTTCTGGATACAATCCCTTTACATATGAGATGAACCAAGTAAAAGGCTTTTCTGACCACTGCTGCTACAGGTCTATATTAGATTAGTGAATGCTTAAACAAGCGAACGTTGATTGATCGACCTTATTTAAGCGAATGTTCAAAATATCGAAGCAACAGAAACACAATTTTTTTCCTAGGGAAAGAATTTGGTTGTCCATTTCTGTTGCTTTGGTATTTTCAGTGTTGTGGTGGAAAGTTACGGGTCAGATTTAGATAAGTGTGCGATTGTGTGGATGTGAGTGTTAGGGTGGGTTAAGTGAGTTAAGGTTAAGGCGCGGGCTAGGTATGTGTGCGATTGTGTGGACATGAGGGTTAGGGCAGGTTTAGGTGAGTTAGGGTTAGGGAGCGGGTGAGGTGAGTGTGCGATAGTGATAGACCTTAGGGTTAGGGTTTGGGTTAAGGTAAGTGGATAGTTAATGGTGTGTGCATAGTTTAGTGTAGGGTTAGGTGCCAGATTTTAGGTGTATGTGTGTGGATTTCTGTTTGTTTGGTGTGCTTGTGTTGTGTGTATGTGTTTTGGATCAGCGATTTTTTTCCCTAGGAAAAAAATCGCTGATCTGACAGTTCGAGATTGTAAGCTTTCGCGTACATAAAGTCGATCAATCAGCATTCGTTTTTTTAAGCATTTGCTGATTTAATATAGACCCTGCTGCTACATGATGGTCGAATGTGAGGTTGTTATCAACCTGAGTGCCTAGGTCTTACACAACAGATGCTTAGGCAGTTGCCATTGATGTGGTAATCAGTAGGGGTCGTATTTTTGCCGAATGGCATAATGATACATTTTTTTGCATTTAGCTTGAGGCCATGACTTTGGCAGCAGTCATTAGTTGTTGTGAGATCCTCTTGCAGTATGTTAACATTGTTTGGGGAGTCAATGACAGCACCCAACTTACAATCGTCACCAAACTTGGTCAGCCACAGGCCTTTTGTCCTTGCCTGTACCTCTGAGAAATAGATGTCAAGCAGTAGGGGTCCCGGGAGAGATCCTTGGGGAACTCCACTAGTGACAAGTCTGCTATCAGAGGTGGAGGTGCCTCTTTTGACTTTGAGGGTCCTATCAGTGAGCCAGTTGGCCACCCATCTGATGAGCTAGGGATTTACGCCAAGTTGTGTTAGCTTTTTGATGATGCCCAAGTGGGGGATAGTGTCAAAGACCTTGGCCAAGTCAAGGTAAGCTTTATGTACTTACTTTCCCTCATCCAGGGCCTTGGTGACAGTCTCAAAGAAGTCAGCCAGGTTCAGTAGACAAGGTCTGCTCTTGATGAATCTGAACTGGGTGGGGTCATGTGCTTGGAGATTGCCTATGTCCTTGTTTATGAGATCCTTAATTATACACTCCATGGCTTTACAGATCAGACTTGTTAAGCTAATGGGAGCGATAGTTTCTAGGGTCAGTAGTGGCACCACCTTTGTGCAAGGGGATGACAGTGGTGGTTTTCCACTCTGCTGGAATGAAGCAAGTACTTAGGCTGTGGTTGAAAAGGGTGCTCAATGGTGAAGCCAGTTCTTGCTGGAGATGGTGCAGAATACATCCTGGGATACTATCATGTCCCATGGAAGCTGTGTTTTTTGCCTTGAACAGGGCTTGTAAGACTTGATCTACAGAGATGTGAGGTGTAGGACAAGTATCTAGGATGTCAAAAGGGCCTTTGGGGGAGGGGACAGGGGGGTGAAGTTTCCACTGAACCTATCTGCTAGCAGGTTGGCTAAGTCAACAGGATCAGTATAAGTGATACTGTTAAGTACTAATTTTGAACAAGCCTGGCTTTGCCACGGAGATTCCTGATGGAAGTGAAGAAGACTTTATGGTTTCCCTTTGTTATGGATGCTAATTTCTATTCATAATTGGCCTTGGAGGTTTTCACTAGAGATCTAATTTGCTTGTTGCGGCTAAGGAGGGAGTTTTTCCAATTTGGAATTTGCTCCCTTTTACCCCTGGATAACAGTTTCTCCCTTTTGTTGTAAAGCCTGTTTATAGGGGATGTCCACCAATCACGTCTGTGTTTCCTTGAGGAGCAATTTTTAGTTCTATTGGGTAAGACTGAGTCCATGCAGTTGTACAGGTGCTTGCAAACTGCATTGGTGTACTGTTCAGCATAGTTGTCTGCATCCTCTGGAGTCGTGCAGGGGTCATCCATTTTGGTAAGAACCAAGTCCAGAATGTTATCTCCCCTTATGGGGATGAAACGAGCTGGTCTAGTGTGTTACAGTTGATGAAGTCAAGGAATCATTGAGATAGTGCGTTAGTGCAAGAATAGTTCACCCAGTCTGTGGTGGGGTAGTTGAAGTCACCAAGGATCGGGGTGTTAAGGGGTACCTTGATGGAGTCTAGTAGATCCAGGTAAAAGGAGTGGGTGTCCTGAGTCATGGAGGGGGGGGGGTCTATAGCTAGCTATAACTTGGATGGGTGTCTTGCCATCTGTCAGTTGTACCTGGAGTAGTTCCAGTGCATCATGCTGGCAAATCAGTCTGGAGGTGTGCCTGTTATTGATGACGATAGAGACTCCACGACCCTTAGTCTTCCCGACCTCCTTTTAGGGGTCAGAATGTGTGGAATGAGGTATAGCCTGGTAAGGCAGGGTTGCTCTCCGCAGCCCTGAACCAAGTTTCCATGACCGCACAGACATCAGTATCTTCCATTGCAAGAGTGCTTCCAGTGCGTCCGTTTTCATGTTTAGGCTCCTAGCATTAAGCAGCATGACCTTCAGTTTGCTTTTTGACAGATCTTTTATGTTGGAAGGTTTGTCCTTGGGACATTGCCTAAAAATGGCACAATGGGGGAGGCAAGAGCCTTGGCCAGGATCTGGAAACCCAGTGGTGACAGGTGAAGCCCATCTCTGGCAAAACATCGAGGCCTGTCGACCATGACATCCCAGGCAGACAGATACTGGATCCCCTTCGAATGACACCAGAAACCAAGCCAATTGTTGAAGTCAATTATTTTTTAGTTGGTATTGTGGTACCATTCTTGATGAAGGTAGGATGCTGCTTAGGGCTAGGGTCATACCTGCCTGGGACACATACTCTGAGGGTTCAATCATGTCTCTCTTTTATAGTCCAGGGAGGTACATCTTAAGTCATTCACACCAACATGTACAATGACAGTCGTACTTGTACTTGTTATGCAGAGACTTAAGTGCGTGCGTGATGTGGCAGATTCTGGCACTAGACAGACAACTGACTGTGACCTTCTCCTTGTCGAGCCTGGTGAGGGGGACATTGGTGTGTCTTACAATTGAGTCACCAATGACTAGAGTGTTTGGTTTATTATGTCTTGTGGGCTGTGATGGTTTATAGTTTTGCCTTATGGGCTCTGTTTGTGAGACACTGGTGTATTGTCTGCTCTGTGTGATGTGATTGGTGTGTGTGGAATGTTTGCAAGTGTGTTTTGGAGGTCTCTGCTATTTAGATAAGTTTTTATTGAGGATTTTTGCATAGGTGTCTGTGTATTGTGCTTGGCTATGTGATGTGAGTGGTGTGGTGTTTGTGCTGGCAATCTGCTCTTTGTCAGGAGTACTGACTGTGGCGTGAGAGAGCATGGTTTCCAGGTTATTGATTTAGATGCATTTCTCACAAGTAGAAGAATTAGGAGAAGAGGGCTTCACTGAACATGAGGCAGTTGCTACACTGTCTCATTATGCCCATGTTGACCAGGCTGGCAGGAGAAAGTGATGGGAATTGTCCGGACATA